>NC_051156.1:135877190-136113545 GCF_013339745.2 Dermacentor silvarum | reverse complement strand
TTGGATTATTCTTCTCTCCGAGCCCTAATTGGTTCTGACCTAACCGCTGCCCAGTCAGATGCGTTACTCGCCCTTTTTGCTAAGCACAAATCCTGCTTTGATAGCTGTGCCACCGCATTGGGCCAGACTTCCGTAGCTGCACACCGCATCGAAACCGACGGTTCTGCAATTATACGCCATCGCCCATATCGTGTTTCGCAGTCGGAACGGAAGATCATTGAAGACCAAGTTGATGACATGCTAGCACGAAATATTATACGACCTTCATCCAGTTCCTGGGCGTCTCCTGTCGTTCTGGTGAAGAAAAAGGATGGTTCCGTTCGCTTTTGCGTTGATTATCGAGCGCTCAATAAGATTACACGCAAGGATGTGTATCCCATGCCTCGAATTGACGACGCCTTAGATACACTACAAGGAGCGGAATATTTTTCCAGCCTTGATCTGCGATCGGGATATTGGCAAATTCCCATGAACGAGGCTGACAAAGAGAAAACCGCTTTCGCCACGCCGGACGGACTTTATGAATTTAATGTAATGCCATTCGGCCTGTGCAACGCTCCAGCCACGTTTGAGCGTATGATCGACACTGTTCTTCGTGGCCTTAAGTGGAAGACCTGCCTCTGTTATCTGGATGACATCGTTGTTTTTTCTTCCAGCTTCAGCCAACACCTACAGAGGTTAGACGAAGTCCTCCAATGCCTTTCAGATGCTGGTCTCCAGATTAATACTAAAAAGTGCACATTCGCCAGCAGAAGCATCAAAGTGCTGGGTAACGTCGTTTCAAAAGACGGCGTCCAACCTGACCCTGAGAAGATTGCTGCTGTGCTTCAATTCCCTTGCCCATCAAATCAAAAAACATTGCGCAGCTTTCTCGGCCTGGCGTCTTACTTTCGCCGTTTTATACGCAATTTTGCTACAATAGCAGCTCCTCTACATAAGCTCCTGGTCACCGGCGCCTCTTTCACATGGTCCGAAGACTGTGAGTCGGCATTTCAAGCCCTTAAGAAACATCTCACTTCCGGACCGGTGCTTCGCCATATTGATGAGAGGGCACCCACTATACTCCACACTGACGCAAGTGCGCAAGGCATCGGAGCAGTGCTCCTGCAACGGGGTCCCGCGTCTAAAGAGCAGGTTGTGGCGTATGCTAGCCGGACCCTCTCGCCATCTGAACGGAACTACACGATCACAGAGCAGGAATGCCTGGCTATTGTTTGGTCCATTCAGAAGTTTCGCCCGTATCTCTATGGTCGCCACTTCACCATCGTCACCGACCATCATGATCTGTGTTGGCTGTCATCTATGAAGAACATGTCAGGACGCCTGGGACGCTGGATACTGCGCTTACAAGAATATGATTTCACGATAACGTACCGGTCTGGCAAATGTCATCATGATGCAGACGCACTGTCTCGATGCCCGCTTTCGCCTTCTATCGATCGTGCGCACTCCCTGTCTCTACCACGTCACTCTGACGCTACGCCTGCCGCCCACCAGCTCACGCTAATGTCACTGGATCAAGCTCAGCTTTCTTCACGCTCCGATTTAGCTTCCCTTCAGCACGCAGACTCCTACTGTCGAACTCTCATTGATCGCCTTCGCGGCCTAACTAAACCACCCAACAGCCGCTTGCGACGCCAGCTTCAGCAATTTCGCCTTCAAGATGGGGTGCTTCATCATTATATTTATCATCCTACGGGTAACAAGTGGGTCCCAGTCATACCTCGCTGCCTTCGTCTTCGACTTTTAGAAGCATTTCATGATGACGTTGCCGCCGGCCACTTAGGCTTCCACAAGACCTACGACCGCATCAAGACCCGCTGCTTCTGGCCTGGATTGTCCACAACGGTAGCCAAATACGTTGCCTCATGTGCGTTGTGTCAGCACCGCAAACGCTCCACATCCCCGCCTGCCGGTTTTCTTCAGCCTCTGCCATGTCCGACCGAACCTTTCGAGTGCGTTGGAATTGACTTATACGGTCCCTTGCCGTTGACGCCCTCCGGTCACCGCTGGATCGTCACAGCGGTAGACCACTTAACAAGATACGCCGAGACTGCGCCTCTTCGATCTGGTGCTGCTTCTGAGGTTGCTGACTTTTTCCTGCAATCCATAGTCTTGCGCCGTGGTGCTCCTCGCGTTCTTTTGTCCGATCATGGCAAAGCCTTCATGTCCCACGTCCTCGAAGAAGTCTTGCGGCAGACTAATACGAAGCATAAAACCACTTCTACATATCACCCACAAACCAACGGCCTTACTGAACGCTTCCACCGAACGCCCTCTGACATGATTTCTATGTACTTACGTCCTGACCACACAAACTGGGACAACATCCTTCCCGGTGTTACATTCGCTTATAATACTGCGACACAACGAACTACCGGTTACAGCCCTTTCTTCCTGGTGTATGGACGATCTGCCTCCTCCGTCTTCGACACCGAATTCCTTTTCTCTCCTGCTTCGCCTAACACCTCCCTCCCAGAAGAGTTTGCAGCTCGACTCGCGCATTGCCGTGAAATTGCTCGTCGCAACACCGCCGCTACCCAAGAAGAAAGAAAACGTCGCTGCGACAGTAAACGCCGCGACATCGCCTTCCATCCTGGAGACCAAGTCCTCCTATGGACGCCGGTTCGAACCCCTGGACTTTGCGAGAAATTCCTTCACCGGTACATTGGGCCCTACACAGTCCTACAACAAACTTCCGCAGTGAACTATCTAGTCACTCCGCTTCACTCCGTCGAGGACCGCCGTCGTCGTAGTGCAGAAATTGTTCACGTCTCCCGCATGAAGCACTTTATTCCCCGTTCAGCCGATCTTTAGATTGCGGCCAGGTTGGCCGCTTCCACGAGGGGGGGAAATTAGTGTAAGCACATTTAACGTACTTCATCGTTCTCATTTGTATATAGCCATCATCATCCCTGTTTCTCTTCTTCGTGTTTGAGCCTTGGCCGTGCCGGTGGAATAAACAGGTCTGCCAGTGCTGCCTGCCCTGGTCGTCTTCCGTCTTTCAATATATATATATATATATAATATATATATATACTGCTACATGTGTACAGCATATACAGCACTTATATAGCCATTGTGCACCGCAGCGCCGCTAGCGGTCTCCATGCAAACCAGAGCTACGGACACCGGGGGACGACGAGGGACAAGGCTCGGCCCTAAGATGCTTCGCCCCTAAAACCGGCGCTGTAGTCTACATATTCCGTTTCCCAAACCGGCCATGCGCGGTCGTTCAACACACAGCGCGAATTCCTCGAGTAACGAGAGATAGAGAGCCCGCAGCCCAAATGTTAACCACCGACGCCAATTTTTCCAACAAGGAGGCGCTTTTGATTATGTTTTCTTTTTTTTTTTTGCCCTTCAACATCTACCTTGTACCGCTACCTATGGCTGTAACAGCGCCGGTCGTATCAATCTCTTCCCCGATTTTCCCCCACCAATACTCTAAACGTATCTTGCTTATCTAGACTGCCAAGACCGGTTAATGCATCCATCGACTTCAAATTCCATTAAGATGTGCTGAGTCGTTTCCGGATTTTCGCTGCAGCGGACACATGCCTCATCCTGCTGTGAATATTTGTTCCAGTATGTTTTGTACTTATGCAACCAGCTCAGGCCCCAAATAAAGAGGCACTGCCCTTTGTGTTATCCTACAGATTTTCCCTTCTAATTTCTTCCTTGCCATTCTTGTAAATCTGCATGGTTTTTTTTTATTTATTTGCATCCAATTCGCTGTCTCTATTTCTCTAGTTTTTTTTTTTATCGCTCCTGGTTGCCTATTTACACTTTCAAGTACCCTGTAATTGGTTGCAAAGCAAGGCGCAGCAGCGCCGCCTGGCAGAGGTTGTCTAGTCTATTGCGAAATCTGCGCCCCGACACACGTCACGGGTGAGCAGAAACGCCTCGACCTTACGACGCCCACCTTTAGAGCATTGAATGCGATTAGCACTATCTTATTTGTCAGATACGTATGTAAATTAGGAACGGCTGCTTGTACTATAGATAACAAACTACTTGAGATTGCGTGACCGTTCACATAATTCGACAAGTGGAGGTGACCTCGGATGCTCTGAAAAGGATCGGAAAGATAACGTACAGCGACATTATCGGCAGAAAGGCTGCAAGATTGCATGCATGATACATTTGCATAATATCTCGCGTATTGATTGATTGATTGATTGCCCGCCACGAGGGTTCTGTGTCTATGGCATTGTGCTACTGTGCACTAGGTCGCGGTATCCATTCCAGGCTGCAGTAACCGCATTCTCATGGAAGCGGAATGCAAATATGCTCCTGTACCATGCCACTGGGTTTCCCTCAAAGAGCCCCAACTGGCAAAAATTAATCAACAACACGGTGTATTCAGTCCATCGCCACAGCATAGGGGCGTTAAACTTCAGAATTAAAATTCATCCACGCATTCATTCATCCATACATTCATGCATTCTTTCACCCACCTATCGACGGACACATCTATCCATCAGCTACTGCTCAGCAAACCATATCTTAGCATATTGAGGCGGCCCAGCCAACACGACTTCAACTTTCCCGCCGTGTACACACCGCAATAACTCGCACACTTTCCGGCAATAAAGAAAAAAAGTCAAAGAAAAAGAAAAGAAAATACTCAAAAGTATATGTAACAGCAACATGTTTGCCATCGGCGTCCCCGTTCCGGGAACGGCAGATAAATCGCACAATGATGGAGATATCAGCGCCCGCGCCTATCAGATGTACTGAAGTGACTCCTGAAGGATACGCGAATAGCTTTTCGCTCACTACGTGCGTCACAAAACAAACGACGCTTTCCTTTTCCAATGTCAAGGTCGCGCGATAAACGCTCGGGTACATTCTGGACAAATGTTCACTTCGTACTCACACAATCGCGCCACGTGGGTGCAGCTGAAGTACGTTATACACGAGTGGTCAGAAACCTCGTAGCCGGTAAGCGCTCCTCATTGTCGGTACACAGCGACCTAGTCCAATCTCTCTAAGAAGGTGGTAACTGAAACTATACTGACTCGTTCTAGCTGCCTTGCATTTGTCTCGGCTATTTAAAGTCTTCATGACGCCTGCTTCTTTTTATTTTTCTTGTGTTATTTGTTTTGTCTTTCGAGTGCACTTGTCAATATACAGTTTCGCTTACTATAACGCCTGCTCCTACGTTACGTAATTGTACTTATCTTGTCTTTGATATAATGCAGTCGTATTGCAAGCAGTAATGCGTGTTCTGACAAACTCGTTGCCTGTCATTATAGTTGCGCTCGCTATTACACGCGTAACAGGTGGGTGCTTTTTTCTTTTTTTTTATGAAGTATTGAAACTGCTTAGTTATGAATTTTTGTAAAATCGCGAGGACCTCTATAGTCTTATTTATATCTTCATTATATTTCTTGCTGTTTTGATCTTTTGATATTCCATTTCCTTTTCGGTTTTCTTTCATGACTTTATCACTGCCCTTACTCGGAATGTGGTGGTCATTACCGACGCATACTTCCCAATCTGCTGCGAACTTCAAAACTCGTAAAAATCGCGTGAACATGACCGGGGGGAGGGGGGGGGATCGCATCCATTTTCTTAATGTTTACACTGAGCACACACTTTTTGTAGGATACATACTCACTTCCATTAATGATGATTTATCAAGAAACTAAACATGACAGTAGAATATGAAAAGAAACAGGCTGTTTTTAGATCACAGTGACTTATTCAGCGACTTTGCTGTCGCCAACTTCGCCTGCTTCAGGAACGAGTCCGAATCAACTTGCTTGCAGCATGTACCCCTCTCGTATATGGCGTTTTCTGTTACCACAAAAGAACGACAAAGGTACAATTTTACCATCAAAATGGATTTCATTGTATGCATTATTTTTTGCAATCTTGCGCAGCTCGCGCCTTTCAACAAGCTTTAAAATTTTTCGCACATAGAATCTATTGTTCGTAACACTTGACGCAACGATCGTAAAACCGTAGAGCGAGCACTAATTCGTAAAGTTTACGTAAAATCCGGGACAAGAGAGAGAGCGAGATAAAGGAGGATTGGCAAGTACGCTGATGGCGCTCAGACATGTGGGCGGACTTGAAAGGAAAGAAAGCGACTGCCCCCTCCCCCCCCTATCCCCACCTCTTGCGTAGCTGTTACGTGTGGTGAGTGAGTGCGTTCCTGTGAGTGCGATAAATCGAATAGCCATTGCTATTCCATTCGTATTCGATGATTCACAGTTCGAAACTATCGAATATTCGTTTCAGCTAGAATACAGTAGCTATCACTTTTTGAAGTCTACAGGGAGACAGTGATAAAGCTGTTCCAAATGATTTTGCTGCTGGAGAGCCGTTGTTACTGCCTGCGTAAAGGCACCGGTTGTTCTACTGCTCAGTGATTCAGTAAGGAATTCTAGCCTTTATAAAACATATCAATTTGTTGTCTCGATTCAGGCAAATCAATTTATGATTTAGCCAGCCACGTCATGTTTGCATCCCTTTAAAACAATGTGCGGTGTTGTAGTTTCTTCAACGAATACAGCGCACTTGCGTGCGTTTGGTGTCGTGCTTATTTATTTATTTATTTATTTATTTATTTATTTATTTATTTATTTATTTATTTATTTATTTATTTATTTATTTATTTATTTATTTATTTATTTATTTATTTATTTATTTATACTCTCAACCCTTTGGCAGGGTTATTACAGGAGTGGTATTTGAAAATAGCATACTCATAAACAACAATAATTGGCAGAAGCAAAAAACTAAAAACAAAAATGTCACAGTTTCGCCCTAAGGGCGAAGCAATGAATGCGATAGCAACACAGCAATGTCATACGAAGTAAGTTGAGCGGCTTTGGTAGCAATATGAATTGTAGTAAACATGAGCTGATTAAGTAAGCAGGTGTGCTGCGGCGTAAGTAGACCGACATGAAGAGAGACTCGATGACTACGAGAAGGCGCGTGTGAAACGGTGGTTTTGATGAGAAGCTCTTCCCGTGGGCAGCGCGTGCGAAGGGACACACCTGTAGCGCTGCACTGCCGATCCGGGCAGCATGCATTGCATGTGTAGCGTGCGTTGGAAAATGTGGCCCGACTATTACTAACTGAATGAACAAGCGTGGTGTGAGCGCGCACAAACAAACATGAATAGATCACACTGAATGACTGCAGACGACTGTCAAAACGCTGGCAGCAAGCGCATACGCCGCAGCGAGCGAAGCTACGTGCGGTCTATCGCTTCAACGGAAACTGAGCGGCGAATGAACAGCGCATAAAGGTCAGAGCCGTGTGGAGATAAGAGACGGTGCGGGCGAGCGACGAGCGCGGTTGTTGGCAGAGTAGAAGTGCGCCCCCCCCCCCCCCCCCCGCTCCCTCCGGCGCTGGCTTCCCGCTTCCTTGCTTGCGCGTGGGAGATTGAGTGCGTTCGCTCTCCGTGATAGCGCGCGTCCCCGCACGCTTCCACTCGGGCATACGGCGCGCGGCGAAGATTTTATCTATATGGAACCTCACGGCGACGGCGACGGCAGAAATCCGGTCGAAGTGTCCATGTAATTGCTATCGCAATAAAAAGAAGAAAGAGAATGCATGCACAATGCATAGTACTAGTGTAAGCGCAGTGGTTCGCATAATACAGACATAACCAACGTTCCAAGTTAGAGAATAAATGCAACAGTAAGCAGAAATACAATAATCTGAAGCGCGTCATTAGGGGAGAAAGATCATATACAAGGAGAGAAAAAAACATAAGTACGATATGCTTACAAGTTCATCAGTGCGTGCACATTAAGCTGTTCTTTCTAATACTTCTAGAAAGGGAAACTGATTAAAGGGAAACTGAGTATCTCCACCTAGCGGATTTCCGCTGAACTATTTCGTCATACTTCTAGAAAGTCATCTATTTTATCCGGTTCTGCTTATAGGACGGTCGAGACCATTCCATTCTCTTATGCTTCTTGAGCAAAAAGAATAGTAAAATGCATTCTTGTTGTACAATTATTCTTGAAGTCTGAGAACATGCGTTTGAAGTGGTTGTCTTGTTTTCTTAGTTTCAAAGTATTCTATGTGGTATATCTTAAAGCAGTTGTGCAGTAACATATGTACAAACTTTAGGCGATGAAGTTTAGCTAGAGTTTTTTTAGTGTACCCGCCATGGCGGTGTAGTGGCTCAGGCATTGATTGCGCTGCTAAGCCCGAGGATGCGAGATCGAATCCCGGCCACGGCGGCGGCATTTGCAAAACAAAAATGCAAAAACGCCCGTGTACCATGCATTGTGTGCACGTTCAAGAACCCCAGGTGGTCAAAATTAGTCCGGAGTTCACCACTACGACGTGCCTCATAATTTAATTTTTTGATTACTTTGGAGTGTACGTAATGCTGCACGACATAACAATTCTGTCGGGGAATCCAGGCGTCGACAACGGTTAAAGACAAATCTAACCGCTTTCCGCAGCACGTTTTCAAGCGTGTTGATACCAATACTCGTGAATGGGAACCAGGTTGCATTAGCATATTCTAGAAGCTGTCTGACAAGTGTGATGTATGCAAAAAGTTTAGTGTCGTGGTTGTCGTGTCGTAGCATCCGCTTAAGGAAAAACAATTTCTTTAAGGCTTTCGCGGCTATGGTTTCCACGTGCTCTGTCCAGCTGAGATGGGACGAGATTAGAACACCAAGATATTTGTGCTGGCTTAAGTTACGGAGCGTGATGTTGTTAAAACCGTAAGAAAAGGCTAAGCTTGTCTTCTTTTTTGTTATTGACAACGCGACCGTTTTATCCGTATTAATCACCATCTGCCAATTAGAACACCAGCTTGCATTGATGAGTTCAATTTGGTCACTGCAATCTTTATTCTTTTTGTACAATATGCAGTCGTCTGCAAATAGCCTGATATTTACATTAATATCGCTGGTTAGATCATTTATAAACAACAAATATAATATCAGTGCTAGGACGGATCCCCGAGGCACGCCGGATGCGACGTTTAGTGTAGCAGAAACATGATCACTGCATTGTACAAACTACTGACGGCCGAACAAATACTAGCTACAAATACACCGAGTCACTGCCCCATCCCCAAGTTTGTGAACTAGCTGAAAAATTAACTTTTCGTGTGAACCCGGTCGAACGATTTCGAAAAGTCCATAAAAATTACGTCTATTTGAGAGCATTCATTAATACCTTGGGAAAGATCATGCATTGTCTCAACAACTTGTGTTACAGTAGATAGGCCCTCCGACATCCATGTTGGTTAGGGCGCAGCAAACCATTGTCTTCGACAAACTTATAGTAAAGAATTTGAGAATAATAAGTTCGAGAAGTTTACAGCTGATGCAAGTCAAGGAAATGAACCTGAAGTTTGATGCAGTCGTCTTATCACCAGATTTGTGTGCTGGGATTATTTTCACAATTTCCCATTCGGAAGGGATCTGTGAATCGCGGATAGATTTTGTGAATATGAGGCGAAGATACTTACTAACTGGTTCTGCATATCGTTTGAGAAAAGCGTTCGGCATCCCATCTGGGCCACAGCTCTTTTTTCATCGAGGTTTGACAGTAGATACAGTATGCCACTCTCTGTTATTTCAGGAGTTTCTATGAATTTATTTCCGCTAGATGAGATGATCGGTGAATGTTACAATAGGCCGTTGTTCATTGTGAAGACCGACTGGAACTAGCGATCAAATTGGTCCGCTTTGTCTTTTGTTTGCAATGAAAGGCAATCCTTTTGGCCATTATATTCACAACTTACATAACGCCAAAATTTTGCTGGTGCAGTTTTAATGAAGTTTGCTAGAGTGGTACAAAAAATGCATTTTTGTAGAGCGTATTTTGGTTTTCGGTATTTTGGATAATGCAAAAATTGGGGCGGTATAATTACGAGCTAAGCAAGACATTTACAGTTTTCCTTGACCTTCTGGTTTTACGTTTCACAAATTATTACGCGCGTAATCCAGGGATTATGTTTTCTTGTAACTTTTCGAACTTTCGGTACCAAGTTGTAAAAAAAAAAGCCAGGCTTTGCATATCCAGGGTTAGCTGAGCTAAGCCGCAGCATTTTTTTTCTTGCCGTACAATGCCCTACTTTGCTTTCTCATGTTATCCAATACAACTAAGAGCAAGCACAATGAGGCCATTTCTGTCTTGCAGCGATTCAGGCGTTCGGCTGCACACATATGGCGTCGTATAGCAATAGTATGGCTTCATTGCCAATCTTCGTGCCCAGCTACTTAATATGTTGAAAAAAAACAATCTTGCAATTCTGTGACTCGACAACAGCCCTTAAAAGCGTGCTAAGTTTACGGCGTTGAAATTATGAGCAGTTGATGTCCCAAATCCATTAAATTTGCCATTTCGTTGCTGTTAGAGCACATGATGTAATCTTTTAGTGGCTACCGGGAAACTGTGGCATCGTTGGTAACCACCTCGCCGATGACGCTGCCCGATGTACTCTCGTTGGGGCACCGAGACGCCTTTTATGCCTTCATGCGCTGCAAGAGAGCTTCACCACCTCGCACGTAACATCACGTCGAGTTATTGGAATACTCTGCAGAACTCCAACCACCTCGTATATGGCCTCGCTCCATTATTACAACTGCAGTTACCAACAAATCTCCGCGACGCAACACTTCTGTGTCGGCTGTGGGTCGGAGTGGCTTCACTAACTTATGCAGCTATCACATTGGAATGGCTCATTCACCCATGTGCAGTAAGTGCAGGTGTGAAGAGTCCTGTGTAACTGTTCCCGCTTCGATGAACAACGCCAGACTCTCCAGTGTGCCTTGAACAGACTGGACTATCGGCCTTTTACAGAAGCAAAGGTATTGGGCGCCTAGCATCACAGCTCGTCATCCCAGAAAGCCACTCGGGCTCTTCTACAGTACATGAAAGCGACAGATTTGAGTGCCCGACTAAAGATACGCTTCACCTGGCTTAATTCATGTGAATGATCTACACTTTCTTCTCTCTCTCTCCCTCTTCCACTCCCCCATCCTCCTCCCCAGGTGTAGGGTAGCAAACTAGACAAACTCTAGTTAACTAAACTCCATACTTTACTGCCTTCCCTCTCTCTATCTGAAGCCGGTAGCGCGCTCTCTTTTGCGGTGCACGAACTTTCTCCTGAAAACGCTTTGTAAGAACAAGCTCCAGCGAGGACTAGACGTTGTCACAAGTTTTCTTGACAAACGGGATCTCCAAATTCCCCAAGAAAAGGTCGAGTATGTTATGGTTCTCAAAACGTAGAAGCTAAAGAAACCAGCAATTTATTCGACATAACATCCAACTCTCACTTCGAAATACGAACATCCAGCGCAAAGAACACATCAAGATTCTAGGTATCGTATACCAACAAAAAAGTCGCAGTCTCGCCCGAAAGACGACGCATCAATTGCGCAAGCAAATTAGTAGACAGCTATACGAAGCAAATATAGTAGTCTTATCGGCCGTTAATTGCGGACGTTAATTGCACAAACAAATCTAAATGCATACTCGACTAACTACTAAATTTATTAATTAAGTCTTTAACTAATTACCTTGTGGCACATATTGTAATTTAGAAATTCTAGCCGGGGAGTTCACAAGGTGAATCCACTTGGAACGAGTTACCAGGATTACACCTATTTCGAGATATTAATTCCCGAACTTTGTGGAGAAATGCACTGACGTTCCACTTAATTTCTTAACAAAACATCGTTTTATGCGTTGAAGCACAAATGTATATCATTGTAGCGCATATGCATTTCTCCGCACAGTTCGGGATTTAATATGTCGAAACCGGTGTCATTCTGAGAATTCGTGTCAAGTGGATCCGCCTTGCGAAATCCCCGGCTAGAATTTCTAATTGCAATATGTGCCATAAGGTAATTGAACACTTAAGTAATGATTATGCGTTAATTAGTCGATTATGCATTTCAATTTCTTGTGCAAGTAATGTCCGCCTCTTCGAGTAGACCAGCTACGGACTAGAATTGTGCTATCTGCCACAGGCAAGTTTTAAAAATATTTGAAGGTGGTCACTGAAACACCCGCGGTGTAGTACTAACGGCGCGCAATCACGGGCGCAGAATACCGCTTTCTAGGTTCTTGTGCTTCAGCTGAAAACATTACGATAAAAGGCAAGCGCTGCCAACATAGCTCATTATTATGTCATCGTGTTCGGTAAAATTGTGCACACGCTAACAGTATGGCAATGCAAAATTGATACAAATATCCGGGATAACTAATGAGAACTCGTAAGGTGGCAAATACATACACCCCCCCCCCCCCCGCCCCAAACCTATAAAAGAAGGCTCAATCAGCAGGGGAAGGAATCTAACAAACGGTTAGCCTAGGGCAATAGTTCCACAAACACGCACTGTCATCGTACTTTATTTACACCGCACAGCCCACCCACCGTGTACATAATTGGCGTATTCCGAGGATGTATCCCAAGAAAACCGTACTATGAACCAATGGCGAAAAAAAAGTGCACTCGTGAGAATAATTTCAATGATAGGTGAGGGGGTTAGTGGAAAAGAAGGTTTGTCAGGCTATACTACAGGAATGATACGTATATAACAAGAGATCAAAGCATGACAGAAACAAAAAATTACGGGGAATGCTAGGAACTTTCTAAGAATGTGAATGCGAAAGCCTTGTTAGACCTTCTATTGATCTGCTGTTGAACTTTCTGTTGTACTTTCTGCTGATCTGCTGTTGAACATTCTGTTGTACTGCGAGCGTGCTGCGAACCAACTGCGAGCGTGCTGCCGCCGTTCTGCTGGCGAGGCCGCTGACATTTTCGTCCTCTCCAGCGCCGCTGTTGCCCTTTCCCTCAACGCCCTCCTGCGGCACCGCTGACATTACCCTCCTCCTCCCCTGCGCCGCTGTTGCCCTTTCCTTCATCTCTCTGACTGTGCTCCGTCACCCTTTCTCGGAACCCTCCTCCGGCGCTGCTGTTTCTCTTTCCCGGCGCGCTCCGTTTTTCTGTACCTCACTATGCGACCTTGAAACATAGAGATCTAAGGCTTTCGCCTTAAAAAATCCGAAGACACATAAGCACTTCTTATGAGTTGTGAATACGAAAGCATTAATGTCCAATAGAACGCCGCTGAGCGGTCCTTCGAGTTATTAACAGTTATGAACTCCTCGTGGGTAAGCGAGCGCGTTGATACGCTTGGCGCGTGTTGATTTGGTCTTGCCGAAGCGCAGTTAAAACGCAGGAGAGAGCTTGCGCGGACAAGGAACTCGTGGCTAACACAGGCTTCCGTGAGTGAGAGCGATGATGACAGGCGTCGCGGCGACGTCCTCTCCCCTCACGCAATACCACGGCAATAGGTAAGCCTTTTCGCCCGCACTGCTCCGTCGAGACCAGAGCCAGCAAGCGCGAGGCGCGCTCGTGCCCTCGTGACGTGGCGTCGCAGCGAATGGGAAGTTTCGATGCTACAGACCCCGCCGGCTTTTTCACTCAATGGGCCATTTGACGCTTTCGCATCAAAAGGCACAAGCATCCACTTGCAAAACAAATTTGGAAACGCTTATTAAGCTTCGCCTATAAGAGAAGAACGCGATAGCATTCAAAGATCCCTGACTGCTTCTCACGCTTCCCGGCAATTGCAACTGTAAGGCAACCTGTAAGGCATCTTTTATTGTGTCCCCTAGGCTGGATGCTATCTCGTCTCGACAGCAGTCTTCCAAGATTGATTTATATTTCGGCCAGTCGATGGACTGGACGGCACCGGAGAACTTGGAGCTAGTCAGCCCCTCAATCGTGAGATAAGTTGGGATGTGGTCACTTCCCCGCGTTTCCAAGTCCGAGAACCATTTAACTTTTCTGTTAAAGGAGCGCGAAACAAAGCCGAGGTCGGGACAGCTACTATACGGCGTTTCTCGCAGATAGGTGGGGCTTCCGTCATTTAACAAGCAAAGTTCTCGTTTAAAAGCAATCGACACCAATCTTCTGCCCCTCGAGTTAATCTTGGAGCTCCCCCAGAGGTAATGGTGGACATTGAAATCCCCAGTGATAACCCATGGCTGTGGAGTCGTCAGAATTTCCCGTAAGCGCTCGCAGTTTAGACGACTTGATGGTGATAAGTAGGCTCCCAGAATTGTGAAGGTGACCTTGCTCTTCTTCACAGTCAAACACACGTACTGGAAAACAATAACCTTGCTGCATTGCCCCTGGGTGGAGGACGTATAATGCACTCGATCATACCCGGACAATTTGATGGGATATGACAGGTTTGGCTCGCAAATGACAATAATGGGAAACTGATTTACGAATACAAACTGTCGAAAGTCGGACATACGCGACTTAAGTCCTCTGGCGTTCCATTGAAAGACAGATGCATTCTGGACCGCCTCTCTAAACGATGACTTCTGTCGGGCCATTGCTTTACCCTGGGGCCGCAAGCACTGAACCCAGGGCGTTCAGCACCTGCAGCGCGTTCTGCGCCGACGGGGTTTTCATGTTGCTGAGTAGAACACGCATAGCATCCATCAGTGACCGCAACATTATTATAACCTGGCGATCATCAGTCGTCGTTGGAGCAGTGGTTGGTTGGCTGTCGATGGAGGTGGCATTCGAGGTGTCTCCGTGGCAGGTTGTGCACTTGGAAATGCGGGCCACTTTTCGGGATGATACTGTTCACATTTTCTTCGCCTGTACCGCATCTTTCATGTTGGCGTTGATAGAGCAGCCGTTTTGGCGTTTTGACGTCATAAATGACGCCAACAGTGCCATTACCGCCAGTAGCAATCTGTGATCGCACTTTTACTTTGTTAATTTCTGTGACATTCCGAAGGCTTTGTAGTCCGCTATGATGGAAAACGTCTAGAGCCATGACATTCTTCCGTGAGTTTATTCTCACATCCTTAATCTCATTCGGCGCAATACCCTCGAGTAACGTTGAAAGAACCTGCCTGTTCAGGAGCCGCAGATTGGTCGTGGGGTCCACGGGCAAGAAGAGCACAGTGTGCGGCCAGTGCTCTGGTATATCCTTCACGGTGGAGACACTTGCCGGCGATGACGCGCGCAGCAATCTTCTTTTTGCCTTTCGGCTCATGACGACCTTGAAATCGTCGTCCGAGGAATAGTAGCTGTCGGAGTACAACTCGGTGGCCTCGCTGTCTCTGTCACTTGACTGGCTCCCGCGTTTCCTGGACGTAAGCCGACATGACGGCTGCGCACCAGGAAGGTCCTCGGAAGTATCTTCGTCCATTGCCGCAACGAGGGAGTGGCAGCTCCCAGAAATTGCAACGAAACAAAGTGAAAACGCAGACAACAGTGCAATCGTTCAGCTAAAGAATCACTTCGTCGTCGTGCAAATTGCGATAGAAAATTAGTAGAGAAGCTATACGAAGTAAGGATAGTAGTTCTATCGGCCGTATAAAGTTGTAAATATTCGCTTACTAACTAAATAAACAAGCACGGTGTCACGCGCGCACAGGTAAACATGAACACATCTCACTCGATGACCGCGGAAACTTTTCCGCCGTCGATGTAGCCGTCGCAATGATGTTCCGTATAAAGTCCAGGTGCGATATCATCGTGGCCTCGCGCCGTATCCTGCGGTGGGTGCAAGGGAAAGCGTGCGAGGGTGAGCCTATAAAGCCCCTCCATCCACGCGCCACCGCCGCTTTTGCGGATGGAGGGGCTTTAGGTGAGCCGAGAAGGACGGTGGCTCGAACTCAAGCGCCCGAGGAAGGTAGTTGGGAAAGCACGCCGTCTTCCATCGCACACAGGGCAGCAGGTAGGGGAGGGGGGGCGTTCTACCCCGTCGGCGTCTGCATATATGATATGGCACAGCTAAGCGCAGCCGCGCGGGCCCTATCTTGAAAGCGATCTGGAGTGGGTACTGTTGGTGGTAGTTTGGCGTCGTTCATTTAGAGGGCGTTAGGTGGTCTGCAGCCCGCTCTCATTTCGTAGATCACATGGGAGAGGCAGCCGAAAATATTAAAAGCTTGCTACCCCACTTCAACACCTCGCATCATAAATTTTGCCGTTGCGAGTCGTTCTTTGCATGCCAGTGAATGTATAACGTTACATATGTCGTATTTACTCAGTTCTATCGAGCATTCTTTTCACGTAAAATTGACCATAAACTTACCTACGACGCCACAACTACATGTAATAGTGGCAAGGTGTCATATCGGCAATGAGAAATGTCGTAATCCAATCCAACAATCTACGGGTCGGTCGGGAATATTCTATGGCAATGTCAAATTCCGCCATGTTGTCATTTCTGATTGGCTCAAAGGGCAAGTAAGCCTTCTCTGATTGGCTCAAAACGCCAACATGACGGAATACGACAACATAGCCGAGTTTGACAACGTCCAGAATAGAACTTTAGCCGCAGGAGTTGCAATAGAGTCGGGCTGCCAAGGTCTGCAAGGCGCATAAGAAATGCAGAATCTGAAATGCCATCATCGCCACGGAAGGTGAGATGCTTCGGGCTGTTGATAGCGATAAGGAGGCGTCCGACAGCGAGGATCAGTCATTGCCGGTCCGCTGTAGGTTCGAGGCAATAAATTTTCTTTTCTTAAGTGAGAACAAATCGCCATAATGATCTCGGTCAACATAAAAGAACGGGCGAATTAAATATAAGGGCACTGCATTTATAATTTATTACAATGTGAAAATCTGAGTGCATGTTACAATCGAGGGCGTCCCACTTTTGTCTTTCCTTTTCTTCTCTTTTCTCGCATTTCTGGTCGTGAAAAATGTGGTGCGTGTTGCAATCTAGGGTGCACAAGAATAGAGTGTATGCGTTATAAGTACTTTCATACCGTTGTACAGCACAGTTGCATAGCATTGTACATTGCATTAAAGAACCCAGGTGGTCAAAATTAATCCGGAGTCCCCCACTACGGCGAGCCTCGTAATCAGGTCGTAGTGTTGGCACGTAAAACCCCAGCATTTAATTTCTTTTAATTTGTAGGACGCTTAAGCTTCGCCTTCAAGAGTGGAAAGCGATAGCATTCAAGATCCCTGGCTGCTTATCAGGACTCCCGATAACTGCAGCTTTCTTTTTCTCCAACTTCGCCTCCGCGCGCGGCTCCCTAGGCTGCCGAGGAGGCGGGCGCCATCTGGACGGTGACCTTGCAAGGAAGTAACAGCGGCGCGGCGCTGTATGAATTGCATAAATGCTGGACAGGGAGTTTGCGTTTGAGTTGTATTCGAATTACAATACAACGCTATCATGTCTGTAGATTGTGGTTAACTCGTACTTTACGATTTTTCTGATGGATTTTACTTTGAGAAATGCAATTTGGTTCACTAACGCCTTGCGCCACGCGGGGGGCCTGCGCTGTCGGGGTGGTTCGGGATGATTTGTCGCGCCAATGACGCTGGCGCGCCCACGCCGAGTCGCCGACACCGGATTTTCTGCAACACGGGGCCCTAACGCTATCGCATTGATATGATTCCACAGGGTTGCAAAGCGTCCACCGGCGCCGCTAATGCAAGTCATTCAGAAGTAGTGTAAATACAGGGGACTGTTGCGGAGGTTGTGAATATTGTCATTGGGTTGGGCGTCAATGCGAAGGCAGAACTCGGCTCCGTTGGAGACAAACCTTCGTTAACATCGTCTGCGTGACAGAGTTGTGCGTTTAAGCGAATAGCTCGGCTTGTCGGAACGTGTTATCGCGCGAGTGCCTTCGTCCGGTTGAAGGTTTAGATGCTGTGGCGGAGACCTTGGGAAGAGCAGCTTTTCTCTTCTCCCGCTGCCCTCTCCTCCTCTGGGAGAGGGGTCCGGCCCTGCTACAGATGTGCTGGTCAGCGGCTCTGTTCTCTACGAACATACGCAATGAAAGAACGAGCGTAACCTGAATGCCCTCACAACAAAAAAAGAAAGCGCTCTTAAGTGTATCATTCCTTTATTATAGCAAATATCTTCCTACAAGCGTTCGGCTATTCGCTTACATCGACAATTGTTGCCGACGATTTCCGCACACTTTTTCTCACTTTTTTTTTTTTTTTTTTTGGGGGGGGGGGGGGCTTTTCCCCCATCACTAAACGCAGGTTATATGGTGTTCGTACGTGATGTTTCTATTATTTATTAATCCACGCAAGGTTTTAAGAAATCCACTGTGAGTCGCAACAACTCAAAGTACAAACATCAGTGTTGATTGATATAACTAACAAGCTTTTACTCATTAACAGTTGGCATGTATTGTAGATCACAAATTAATATATTTAATATAGCGCGAAGTAATGAGGTCGGTAGTTTAGTCACGTCCATGCAGACGGCAATGCAGAGCCAAGGTCAAAATATTCATACTCGAAATGTGCCGCGAAATAAATTAGCACTGCACATATTATTGTCCTCCTGCGTTAAAAGGGCTCGTTGGGAAAACAATACCTGGAGCATCGATACATTTAGTGCACCATTGGGTTGCTTAAATGGCTATGGTGTTGGGCTGATAAGCACGAGGTCGCGGGATCGAACCCCGGCCACGGCGGCCGCATTTCGATGGAGGCGAAATGCGAAAACACCCGTGCACCTAAATTTAGGTGCACGTTAAAGGACCCCAGATGGTCCAAATTATTCCAGAGTCCCCCACTACAGCGTGCCTAATAATCAGATCGTGGTTTTGACACGTAAAACCCCATAATTTTTTTTTTTTGGGGGGGGGGGGGGGGCGTTTATAACTGGTGTTTTTCAAGTTTATAGAAATTGCAGGGCGTCTAGTGATCTAGGAGTCTGTAGTCGCACAGCGTTGGTTGGGTGCAGTTCTGTGACCACAACACGCACCCTGCAATAATTCTTTAAGAACTGAAGTATACGATTATCCGTTAATTGGCTAATTATACTTGCGAGTTACTGTGCAAGTTACGTTAGCTTCTTCAAGTAATCCAGCCGAAGTGGTGGTACTGTCCTATATATCTTCAGCGGGCGAAATCTTTCTACGCTCTTTTTTTTTTTTAATAAAATAAAATTGCGAGAACAACCACTATCAGCACGTGCGTTTGTTTTTGCTTTTGTGACTCAATATAGCATGTATTAAAGTACCAGGTGTTGTAGTAGCTAGTTTGTTTTCCCCTCACTGTTATATGTCCTCTTCTATCGGACCTAATACATTCCTGCACGTCTTCTTCCGCAAGCATGGGCCGCTTTACGTGAGCTCCAAGACACAAGCGTATTTTTAAGGACACCACAGCGGGCACACACACGCATGCACACGCAAGCACGCCTAGCCTTCCGCTCGCTTATTAGAACAGGCAGACGTCCGCTACAAACGCGATGCCGGCGTCTCTTTTCGCAGTGCTGTCACGTCCACTCGGGCGACGTCGTCGTCCGTATCTCTCCGCCGCCGCCGCCGCGGTGACTTAAGACAGCTCGCTTTTTTTTTTTTTTTGAAGAATGAAATAAAGAAAAATAACGCAGGTTGGCAAGCGAAGGCCTCGCACATCGACAGATTGTCCGTCTGCCGTACAGGCTGCAGCGTGCTGTTGCCGCTGCCGGCGACGGCAGAAATTCGCCTCTTTTGCCGGTATCCATAGTGACTTTCCACTGCTCGCGCTGGAACCCACACACACGACGCCCGAGTGCAATTTACAGTGAGTGAGTGAGTGTGAATGTGTGCTCCAGTGCCCTGGAATACCGTACCACGTGATCGGTGTGTGCGAGCGTACGCGACGCTTCTCCTCCTGCTGTTCGGGATTACCGCCGGCGCCCCCTATAGCAGGTCAGTGGACAATCCACTATGGAGATACGAGGGCAGCCGTGCCTTTTACTGCGTTTTACGCCTTATGCTAACGGTGTACTCGGGTATCTTCAAATACTGAAAGCGTGACAACATGCCACAACTGCCAAAGCACGCGTACAAGGCTGCAAAGCTATAGTCCCGATGTGCCGAGTTTCCAACAGCACTGTGCAGAGGGCGCAGCAGGTAAAAGAAAATTGGAGGACGCTTAAGCTTCGCCTTTGAGAGTGGAACGCGATAGCATTCAAAGATCCCTGGCAGCTTATCAGGCTTCCCGGCAACTGCAGCTTTTTTTGTTCAACTTCACCTCCGCGCGCGGCTGTCATAGGCTGTCGAGGAGGCGAGCGCCATCTGGATGGTGTTTTTTAAAGGAAGGTACCGCGGCGCGCCGCTGTATGAATTGCTGGAAAGGAAGTTTGTGTTTGATGGCACCTTCGGCTGACGGGGGGAACACTCGTGCCGTTTTTAGTGCTTTTGGTGCACTCGCACGGTGCCGCACGTTCGTCTGGGCGCCACGCGTGCAGTGGCACACGTTCGGCTGGGGCGAGCACGACACGAGTGCGCGCCACCATGCCACCGCTTTAGCCACCGTACCACCGCGGATATCGACGGTGGAGCGCGGTGCGATCCCGTCGAGCAGCGCGCAGAAGCAGACGACGAAAAGCGGGCCGTTCAGTTCAGGCGCCATTTTGTAGCAGGCAGTGACGATGGAAGCCGTGTGTCTGTGTGACTATTACTACTTTTGATGCTAGAATCCAGGTGGTAATCGGTCAGCGAAGACAACGCAGTCGATCATCGCTGCTTATCAGGAGCGCTGACGAGAGCAGTCGTTCAAGGTGAACAATTTCATCACCGATCTAGCGGCGTCATGCGATGATGAGGTATGCAGCTGCAGCATCACTTTCTGCCTTCGATGCTGTAGTTACTTGCGTTTCCATCGTTTCTTTTTAGTTTCGAAAACACTTCATATTTCAAGCCTTTGTCATCAATAAAATGCTTGACCTTGTTCCCGTATGCAAATCACGGCGAGACCAAGTGATAAGTGGCCTATGTATAATAAAGCGTCGTCTGCTGAACTTCGAATTCGGCATGTATCTCGCAGAGGGCGCTACAGTCGCAAACTCCCGTTTGGTGGCTCGCACGTTCGTCTGGCAGGAGCGAAACGTGAAATTCGGGCGGTGTTAGGCGTAATTTCCGCTGCACTGCCACGGTGCCAGGGTGGCTCAGCCGAAGGTACCAAGAGTTTCGGCGTAATAGAATTATGTTTTCTCGTACACTCAAATTACAGTCCGACGCTATTACGTCTGTAGGTTGTGGTTAAGTCGTACTTTACGATTTTTCTGGCCGATTTTACTTTGAGAAATTCAATTTTGTTCACTACTGCCGTGCACCGCACGGAGGGCCTGCGCGGTCGGGGTGGTTCGGGATGCTTACTTTTGCCAACGGCGCCGACGCGGCCGCGCCGACATCGACGCCGGGTTTTCTGCGACACGGGGCCCTTAACGCTATCGCGTTAAAACAAGGCTTAAAAATATTGCTCAATCCGCCATTTTCATTTTCCTGTGCTGCCCTCTGCCGCGCGCCGCTGGAAACGTTTTGGTAGGGTGCTGGGGCTTTCGCCGGTTGATTTGTGAACCTGCGCCCGTGTTAGGTGCGCATCTGTTGTGCGTTTTGTGGATCGCGAATAATTATTAATGGCTTCTGGGAGGGGGGGGGGGGGGCAGCATGTCGTTCCTGGAAGCCATGTAGCACTCACCAGCTATATACACGTAGGGTGAGCAGGCCTGAGTGTGCTGTTTTGTTTACATTGCGGCCGATAAAGGCACGCTAAGTTCCCTCTGCCGTCGCGGCTGCTTTGGAGTTTGTTGGCCCTAACTCCTGCACTTGCACCTCGCTTTTTTGTAATTCTTTTTACACATTCTTTAGACATTTCGCATAAATAAGATGTTTTCGAACGCGCAGCCTTCCGCGTCGGATTTAGCAAAGCGATGCACTTGTTTACATCGGCATCTACAGCCACAGATCGTTGTTAGCGTCAAAAAATGGGGGAAAGGTGCATATATGAAAATGCACTGATATGAAAGAATGTCAAAACGTAGAATAATACACACATATCTGCTCATATGAGCCGCGTTGTTCCATCGTGAGACAAGTAAGTATGAGCGGCTGAGCCACTTAAACAATGGCGGCTGTGATCCAGTTACAAATATTGGGCTGTTAATTTATTACTGATTCTCGCTTTTCTTTAACTTCGCGATAGTTAGTTTGCGCGTGTCATACAGCATTATTAGAGCAAACTGTGCTCACATAAGCGCTCATTTAAAGTCCGTGTTGTTCTCCTGCAAAAACGCGGATGCCATCGCTGACACCGTTGGTATATAACTGAGCGAAGCGGCTGTTTATGTTGCTGTACCGAATGTACCGTCTCTTGTTTCGGGTTTGACGCAGAGATAAAGAGTACATCTCAGGAATTAAGAAATGTGTCAGCATGCCGACACGTAAAAACCCACCCATCTACGTTGCGAATACGACCGGCAGCCTACGGGAACGGTGACGTACCGATGTTGGCACAGGCGTTGGGCACAGCGCTGTGTCCCCGCTTGCAGCTTATTGTGTACGCGGCGATCGAAGCGAAGTTTATTAAATTAAATTATGGGATTTTACGTGCCAAAACCACGATCTGATTATGAGGCACGCCGTATTGGGGACTCCGGAAATTTCGACCACCTGGGGTTCTTTAACGTGCACCTTAATCTATGTACACGGGTGTTTTCGCATTTCGCCCCCATCGAAATGCGGCCGCCGTGGCCGGGATTCGATCCCGCAACCTCGTGCTCAGCAGCCCAACACCCTAGCCACTGAGCAACCACGGCGGGTGAAGGGTAGTTTATTTCAAATCGCTAAGGTTAGAATTGAACTATAAAAGCAGTTTCCTTCGTTATAACTTGCTTACTTTTCAGTACCGGTCCGCCGGTGCGAACTCGACGGTGCCAGGCCTAACCTTCGCTGAACAGGTCAACATGGCTCAAACTTATGTATACACGGATTGAGAGGGTCGAATCTTGTGCATTTCAACTTCGTAGGCATGTCTTGACTCACTTTGAGCGCGATTATTTATATATACTAACGAAGCCGTTGCGGCTATCGCGTTATCGGTTCGACGGCCGATCGCGCGGGGTTCGATCGAATGATGGTCGGAACGCTGATTTTATCGGTGCCGTGGACAAGAAAGCCCGTCCCAGTACGACAACTCGCGCTCGTCGGTTACGTCTTGTAGGCCTGGTATGATAAAATGGTCTCAGCGACACAGTGCTGAATGGTCGGCCAATCGTACGCGTGCGCGTCTTGTCGGTCTCGTATCGACCCAGTGTTACCGCGCCTTGAACGAGTACGTGAAGTCGGGCACACGCTGCCACTACCAGCAAGCGAGGACCGACGCTGCAAGAAGTCTTCGTCAGCAACGTGTTTTTAAGTGTCGTCCAAGTGTAACGCAGGGGTTTATCGATAAATTTGCTATTACAGCCATCAATGCAAGGCGGCAACTACGTGGTTCCCTGTGCAGTCTAGACGAAGCCCTCACCGCTTCCTCTTAAAAGTGGAGTTGCAGTCTTACGCAACGCAAGTTTTCGGTACCGCACCGACGTCGAGCTACCAGTGAAGTTTCAACGAGGTACACAGCACGAGTTTGCACTTGCAGTAGCGCACGTGCGAGCGCATTTTTTTTTTTTTTTTTCGGGTGATGTTCCCCCGAGACGTGGCCGCACGGCCGCGCGCGCGACCCTTCCAAAACGTTTCGCGACTAATCCGCCAGGGCAGGGCGCATGCGCCGTAGCGCCGTGAAAAAAAGGCGGATTGAGTGGCACCACGGAACATCTACGCTGGCTCACCTCCAGTGCAAGAATCGACACGCCGTATGCCGATCGACGGAGGCCTCACTTCTGCGTACGACGCTGTGTGCCGCGAGAGATGACGGACACGCACACGAAAATCCTATAGCATAAACGTCTATTTCTTGTGCGTAACTCCATATAATTACACCAATTCACACAGAAAAGTATATAGCAGCCGTTTCGAAGGTATACCAGTCTATGGATGCATTAACAATTGCATCATCTTGTTAAAATAATTGTGCAGATACCACTCACTGTGGAAATCGACGTTATGCGCAGCATTTTGCAGGTGCCTGGCTATCTATAGCATTGTTTGTGGTACCGCCAAGCGATACCAGGTGGACCAATACGTTTGTTTAAATTGGGTAGGGCGTTGGTCGCGAGTGTACGTGCCTGTGACGACAGTTTCACGACGACGACCACGTTGAATTGTTGGTTGTTACGTAAGTAGTGGACCAGCGTAAACGAGCGAAACACACATTGTGACCTCATCAGCGACTACGTGTTGTGCAAACGTACCACGTACAGTTTCGTATGCAGTTTATTGAAATCTAATGATTTCAATAAACCGCATACGAAACTGAATGTCAAGAAGTGTCTGAAGCAGAACTATAAAAATCTACATCTGCGTTCCGCAGTTTGCCAAGTAAAGGTGATATACAAGGTGTCCCAGCTGACGTTAGCCAAGCTCTTAAAAATATAATATATAATATACGAGGACGCAACCAATGGTATTCTGTCAGCAGTGACGTACCGCACCAGGAGGATTTTTAAAAATGATTGAAGTATCCATAATTAGATGAGATTATTTACAAACTTTTTAATTACTGAATTGAGGGCGCGAAATTTGATAGAAAAGTAATAATTGTGTTTTAAGAAATCAGATTTAGTTGTTTTCAGTGCGCTACGTCTCGCGTAATCAATCTTTCCGCGTTATGAAAAACACGCGCGAAATATGAAAATAGCCGCATTATGGAATTTTCCGTGCCAAAACCACGATCGATCTGATTATGGGGTACGCCGTATAGTGGGGGACTCCGGGATAATTTGGACCACCTGGGGTTCTCTAACGTGCACCTAAATCTAAGTACACGGGTGTTTTCAGTGGTCCCAGGCATTGCTCGGAAGAATTAACACTGTTGTCTTTCTGTAACCCGTCTACGGTGAAAAACGTAAAAACGCGGTCCTTGTAACAAAGAGAGCGATTTGTTGTGCCCAGAGTATCTACGAACTACGCAAGTAGAACGCGTTCGTATTAATATGTCCTGGTTTTAATAAACTAGAGACACCACCAAACATTACATCTGTTTCTGAATCCAGGAAGTTTCTAAGACCATCGATTAAAGACATGTTGTACGTGGAAGCCACAAATTGTATTGATCTTTTTTTAGATTATCCTTCCCTGTAAGGAGGCGCTTAGTTCGGTTTATAATTGCAGTCACCTCATCGGCCATATTTCTTATTTGATCTTTCTTGCCGTGTTCTTTGCTTAGTTTGTGAAGATGCGATTTATAATATTTCGTAGTGCAGGCTATGCATTTTATTTTGGAGCATGAACATTCCGCCCAGAGACTGCATGCCTATCTGTGAACGCGCACGAGCTAGCACCCCGTACGTTTACATTTTCGTGACCATAATAATTAAAAAACGTGGGCAGCTTGCACTAGTGGTGCAAAAAGGCTGGAGTAAACAGCGGAGCTGGTGATCGACCAAGCTTTTCTTCCAGGTTTTACTAGGCTTGGCTAAGTTTTGCTAGGAAATGCTAAATGCTGCTATATGAAGAATATATATATATATATATATATATATATATATATATATGAAGAACTTTATTTGGGTCCTGAGGAATCAGTCTGGGGCTGATGCGCTATAGGCATGCACGTGCGGTATTCCGAATCGGCTCGCCGCCGACGCGCAGATTCTCGCTTAGGCGCGCTTCAAGATGAGCGGCTTCTCGGGTGTCCGGATCTTCTTTGGTCGACCCATGTCAAGGGTACATGTACTCGCCACAGAGTCAACGAGAGATCTACCGCCATCGCGGCGGCTCCGAGCATTATCTCCCCGGTGACGTCACGGCCAAATTGGGCCTCCACATTGCCGGGGCGTGGCTGGCCGAACCCTGCGGAGCCGACGCCAGAAGCGCCGGCTGCAGTCACGGACACCGAGCGCGTTCGGCGCGAACGCGGGGAAACGCGGACGGCGTCGGCAGCAGCTCTGCACGTTGCCTCGTTGGTGCTGCTACAATTTCTCTCTCTCTCGCTCTCATTTTCTCTTTCTCTCTCCCGAGCATAGCCAAGGCGTTGGCACTACCCGCTCTACTTCCACGGCGGTGCGGGGACGCGGCGGCGATTGCCGGCAGGATGTGACGTCAAATTTCTGGGCGCAGGCCTTGAAGCTTTAGGAGGTGTTGCCATAGCGCGCGCCGCGCGCATGCTCTCCTTCCCTCCCCTTAACGTCCCATGTCAAGACAACATGTGAACGGCACGGAGAGGAGGCGAAGCACACGCCGCTCCGCAAGGGGGTTGCTAGGCAACCCAGGTGACTCATCAGCGTCCCCTTAAGCGGGAGATGGTGCAATTATAACGAAGGGCGCTGTTATAAAATAGGAATGCCGTCACATATGGCGCGTGTCATTGGTGGAAGTCAATCGTTCGATTTAGTGCGGCGAGACTGGGCGAATTACACGGAAGATTCACGGTTTACCGATGATTCCCTCCGGAGCTTCGCCCACTCATCATCATTCACCCCGTGGATATGCGGTGTTTTAGGGGCGAAGCTCCTTATAGCGGCACCCGTTCCGTCCCCGTCGTCGTAGTAGTAGTGTGTAACCAGTAGTGTGTAACCAGTCTGAGAAAAATGAGAAAAAAAAATTCCGAAGTTGTGTCCGTAGCGCGGAATCGAACCAGGGACCCCTCGCTTCCGAGCGCGCGGCGTTAGCCCACTACGCCACGAAGCGGACATGGACACACGCACCACGATGGCAATAATACCCAACATTAACGAAAGGCCGCGTTTCTAGCGCGTTTCTAACGCGTTTGTGCTAGCGCGTTACGGCCCGTGTAAGAAGCTGGTGTAAGACGCTGTGGCCTCTCCGCCTTACCTTCAACGCGTTTCGAACGCGCTGCCCAAAGCGGTGGCAAGTCAAGTTCAAGTCGAGGAGCGCTTATGAATACGGGGGGTATACTCTCTCAGCAGTCATGTGATGGCGTCGGCAAACGCGGTGCAAGTTCCGGCATGTGTAAATGGCTGCGTAAGACGCTGTGGCCGCTCCCCCTTACTAGAGAGTACTGCACGTTTCTAACGCGTTTGTGCTAGCGTCCCCTTAAGCGGGAGATCCGATGATTCCCTCCGGAGCTTCGCCCACTCATCATCATTCACCCCGTGGATATGCTGTGATTTTTTTTGTTTTTGTTTTTTTTTTAACACGAAAGTGTTTTATGCCGGGGGTCCACCAAGACTTCACTGACGTATTTCCGTCACGGAAATACGTCACACGAACATACACGAACATAATACAAAGAAAGAAACCAGAAGAAAAAGTTCCACAAACATGCAAAATTTGGAAATCGAACCCACGACCTCTCGGTCCGCGACGATAGATCGCCGAGCGTTTAACCCATTGCGCCACAAACGCATTTGCAGAGAGCTCCACAGACGCGCCTTATATATCTAACACTCCTCCGTGTACCCGCGCTCTTGCTCGGGGCGGTGCCGCCGCCTACGAGCAGAAAAGAGAAGTACTGCATTATGACACTAACGCGCACGGACAGTGAACGCTTCGGTGGTCTCAGCACTACGACGCCTCGATGCCAGCATTCGAAGGGACGCTGGCATCAAGAAGCACTACCAACGCCACCTAGGTGGCGTTCACCGTACTCAGCACAGTGGAGCGTGGCCTCCGCAATTAGCTCTGAAAATGTTTCTGAAGTTGATCGCGGAGGCTGCAATTACGACGCGCTGTACGCGCTGATTTGACTCGGTGACGATTCAGTTACGTGCTTTGTCTTGCGCGTTGTATTAGTGTGTCAGTTACGTGCTTCGTCTTTCGCGTTGTGCTAGCATGTGCAGCGTAGTGCAGCTTCCATATGCACGACGGTTGCTCATGGTCATCGACGTTGGTAGTCGTGATGGAGGAGACGTGCCACCAGGCGTCAGCGTGGGTGCATCAACGCCTAAGGGCGCTTTAGCCACAAAACACCAATAGACATTATATATCAATGTGCAATAAACATTACACTACTTCTGTGAAGACACGTTTCACTTTCGTGTTCTATACCGATTCCTATATAAGAGGGATCAACCACATTTTTTTTCTGTCTACGACAGACAGATTACGTTCGGCATAAACAGCTCCACTGTTAAAATTGTGGTGTGAATGTTTTACTGTAGCTGTACCCCATACGTGTCTACAGAATTTGTCCGAACCGTTTGAGGGACCCTCTAATATAATTAGCAAGCGAATGCTTGCTGCAATTAATACGGTCAATAACACTAGCTACGAGCCCCACTTCCTGTAGTTCTGTAATACTTTGTTATCGCTATCAATTCTTGCTTTTCACGTCAAACTGCGCCTTTTACTGACGTCCGTCTTAGCAAGATATCGCACGACTTCCGTCGTACAGGGCCTTTTTGGGGAAATGCATCCAACTCCCCATCGCCATGTTATCCGATGTGACTGGGCACCCATTGAAATGCCGATATCATGGCCCTGCATTGACGCATCTTCCACGGTTTCTGCAATGCCGTGAACTATTTCTCCGTCTTTATAAGCTTCCCGTGCATTCACGGTGACTTCGAACACCAATTTGCTGCCCATATAAGAATGATCCATTGTCTTGTTTCTGTTCTTTCGCAGATAATGTTAAACACTCCAAAAAGAGCATGAATGCACTCATGTAAATGAAGGACATCGATGCGACAGTTATGCATTCACTTAGCACGAATTTCAGGAACGGAAAAAGCTAAAGCTAGCGATCCTTCAGCGGCCTCGGGAGACCGCGCGTTATGATTGTATTGCACATTGGCTTCGATTCTTTTCAAAGTGAATTCGTAAACGGCGATTACGTAAAACGGTTCTACTGAACACGAAGCCAGCTGCCTGTGGAAATGTGTGGAAGTGGTTTAGTTATGTTTCTGCCGCCAGTTTTCGATGATAAAGACCCCAATTTGACATAAGCCGTTTCGTCGTCACAGACGACGAGAATCAAATATGAAGTGTGTTTCGAATACCGCGAAATGACATAAAAATCCAGAATGCAGCGCGAATACGGCAACCCACCACGTGATATTGCATCTTCTTTCTGTTTACGCAAACAAAAGCAGTTTTTACTATATCTTGCCCAACTGTGAGCGTGCTTTCGTTTTCTGTAATTTGCTATAGCTTCGCGCGTGCGATCGCGTGTGTAATGTGTGCGATGCCTGTGTTTACCGTGTATACATAGTGCTAGGCCCTAGGTGTACGTTAGAGCGCGCGCACCCCAGGTGCACACAAGGTCATGGGCCTGAAAATTTTACAACGCATGCGTACTACCGAGTGTGCAACCTTTGAATGTAGCCAGTGTCATTGCGTTTAAAGTGGAGCCCACGATGCCGAACGCTGCTAACATCGTCAACAACTGCGCATCAGCTGTGCCATGGGCAAGTACGCGGTGCGCGACGTGCGCGCGATGATACACTCGTGTACATGTATAATGTAGCCACACACAGCTGGCAGCACTTGGCGTGAGAGCGATCTTTCAGTGCCGCAGTATATGTGTGTTGTTGCATTCCTCGTCTCTAATTCCTGTAATCATTTGACCTTTTATTACTCGAATACGCAGTCCTCACCCCTGGCGAGGACCAGGCGTCCAACACCACAGGACCGCAGGGAGTCGCAGTGACCACCGGCCCTGCTGAGTCATCGGCAGTGCAGAACCCGGTGGGATTAGATATCTGCATACATTGGTCATCAGTCAAGAAATACTGACTATTCGACTCTTAATGAAACGCGATATTTTGCCGAGACGCTGAAAAAAAAAAAAAAAAAAACAGGAAGACCAGGACGCGAGGTTGCGTGCGCGTTGTTTTGAAGATCATTCGGAAACGTATGCATGCGCGAGATAAAATGACTACTGAGGATAGTTGCTCGTGTTCTTGTTGACAAAAAAACATATCACCGTGAGCGCCACAAGCAGGGGAGGCTGGTGTGCCCGCACTATCTCGCATATACCCGACGGATAGCTCCAGAGGACAAAACAACAAACAGCTGCAAAGTGCCACAAACCCAGGTCGGGCTCCTTCGGAGAACCTGGCGGAAACAACTTAATTGTCACCGCAACCGGCGTCGACCCGTATCTTTTCTACAAACCACGACAAGCCATAATGATAGCGACGGCCACCATAAACGGGCCGTTCGGACCACGGCGGCAGCACAGCCCGTCGCCGTTGAGGGCTCTGAGTCCGGCCAGACGACGACGTGCGACCGCCTCAGCGCAACACATTCAGCAGAACAAGATCGGGTGCGTCGTCAACGGCAGGAAGCCACTTCGACTCCGGAAGCGCAGGGTCTCCGTCAACGCAACCGCCATGAGGGCCGTCAAGTACAACGTGGACCAGTGGGTCGAGGACAACAAGGCTTACTTTCTGCCACCCATCTGCAACAAGATGATGCACAGCGACGGTCAGCTCAAGGTGAGTGGTTGGCACTCTCTAAAACCAGTTGCCCCGAACGGGCGCCCCGCCCGCTATGCGTGTCTTCTACCGTTTCACTTTTACGAGGTCGACCATCCGGTGAGAGCAGCGTGTTCTTCTCTCAACGATCGTAAATAGGGGCAATTAAAAGGTTCCAGAAGAGGGCTGGCATAAAATGAACTTCGCTTTTCTTTTTTTTTTTTTCAGCAAGTACAGCGGTATATACGAATGCACCGAGCGCATTTTAATAATGGCACGCATATGTTCCCTATATAAGGCAGCTCTCTCGCGCCATTGTATGACGCGGTTTATCGCACCGCCCGCGCTTTAGAGACCGATAGGAGATTGCCCCCCCCCCCCCCCCCGTCTCTTTATCCTCAGTAACAGGCGCCTGAGCTATCACTATTCTTGCCGACATATCACTATCGTCGTTTAGTATCCTTTCTTCTAAAGAGTTTCGTGAACGTCTTCCGTAAAGTCAGGCCCTTCACATGCTGCCTTCATGGAAACCTGCGAAAAACTTTAACGCTAACATTGTGGCACACTGACAGAATCATGCACAGGGATCGCAGTTCAGGATTACACAGAACTGAGCAAGTCGGTCTGCATTCCGAATGGCATGACAGCGCAAAAAAAAGCCACGAATGCACCAATCACAAGGACGGCGTCGAAAGCAGAGTCCAGTTTGCAGTCCGAATGCTTGCTGCGCTCATTTTCTTTTCTTGTTTTATTATTATTATATTGCACTGTTCTGCCACAAGATATGAAACCATTCAAAATGTCTCCGCTACGCCTTTTAAAAAAAGGGCGCCGAAACCTTGCGCGTTAAGAGGGCTCTCCTTTGGGCGCAGGTGTTCTACGTGGGCGGTCCCAACGTGCGGCCCGACTATCACCTGGAAGAAGGCGAAGAGCTCTTCTACATGCTGCGCGGGGACATGCTGCTCAAGGTGGTCGAGCACGGCAAGGCCAAGGACGTGGTGATCCGCGAGGGCGAGGTCTTCCTGCTGCCCAGCAGGATCCCGCACTCACCGCAGCGCAAGGCCAACACGGTGGGGCTCGTCATCGAGCGGGAACGGACACAGCAAGAGCTGGACTGCATGAGGTGCGCTATACTACAACTTCGCTCTGAGTCGCAAATATCGGCGATTTTTCTTTTGTCGCGCAGTTATATGACGCGGATTACAGTATACATCAGCGTTCTTGTGACCGTCGTCGCGGGACACCTGTAGAACAACCTTCCCTAGATATCAGGACGCGTTAATGGGCGATATTAAAACGCTCCGCCGCTTTTGTCGCTGTTTCCTGCAATCAGTGGTGTAGCCAGAGATATTTTTTCGAGGGGGGGGGGGGGGGGGAGGGGAGTCGGGGGGCTTATACCCCGACAGTAAGAAAATAAAAACAAAGAGAGCCTGCGCCCAAACAGTATCTTAGTCATTTTTCTGCTTTATTAAAGCCGAAGGGTCGTTTCGTTAACTGTAATCTCTACATAAAAATACGAGTGCACACAGGACTTGATTCGTAAAGAGCATTTATTTTTTCACTGGAAAACACTCGTACAAAGTAGAACGCAAACTTACCACAACATTCCTGAATCGTTACTGAAACACAAAAATGAGGGCCACTGTTTGTAATTCAACACGGAACTGTCGGGCGAGGGGAAAGAGCGCTATTAAAATATGATCGCGGCAACACACGAAACTTCGGCGAGTTCCTCTAAAGCTGAACATAACGTAACTCCGACAGTAACTAACTGCGCATTTCGCGACCGCGCGCATGGGGAACCGCCAATTTCGCGCACGCAGGGAAGGAGGCAGCGGGGGAGGGAGGGGGGCGGCGTTTGACTCCGGCACCAACTGCGTACTTAGCACGGCCGCGCGCGCCTTATCTTGAAAGCAATCTGCAGGCGGCTCATCAGTGGCGTAGCCAAGGGGGGGGTTCAGGGGGTTCAAACCCCCCCCGAATTTTTTTGCACCCCTCCCCCCCCCCCCCCCCACTAACCCACCCTTTTCTCTCGTCGCTTCGCGCTGACATATTTCAAGAAACCGGTGCTACTTTCACACTTTCATTCCTGGGCGCTTCCGTTTGGGTTGGTAATTTACAGCGAATCATGTCTGCATATGGAAAAAAACTGTCACGGTGTTTGTCAAGGCCTTGACACTCTGTGAGGTTTTGGGCGCGAATGTGGCGTCCGCATTCTGAAACAACAAATGCGCAACAAATGCGCAACAAATGAAGCAACAAATGCGGCAGCCGCATTTTAGATGAAGGCGAAAATGCTCGAGGCCCGTTTACTTAGATTTAGGTGCACGTTACAGTACCCAGGTGGTCGAAATTTCCGGTATACATTTCCGCCGCTTCCCTTCAGGTGCCGGTTAGGCCGCGTTCGCGTAGGAACTTGGTCTCGAAGCTGTCGGAAGCGGCAAAATGTTGCAAAAATCCGCCCGCCTAAGCGGCAAAACAGGCAGAAAAACAGGCGGCGAGCCAAATTGGTCTCGGACCGATTTTTTCGCCATGGCGAAGCGGAAACGCGGCGGAAAGTCGTTCTGCTCGACCGGAAGCTACACTAGCATGTAAACTTCCGGTCGTAACATTGAACATGGCACCAAAAGTGTAGGCTGTAATGCTGATCGACGCGATCAAGAACCACCCCTTGCTCTACGACAAGAGTGGCACTCAAACGTACTATCAGCAATACTCGCGATAGTATTCAACGTCGCGCGACAGGAGGTGCGGCAACGAAGCCTTGGCGTGACCCAACTTCTTACACTTTTGCAAAGCCAGGCGAACCCACCACTGCCGTTTCCGAGGTTTTCTTGTCTTCCGTTTATTCATTGTCGATTTCTATCTAGAAAACAAGTAGGTAAAGTATAAAAGCCATTTCTTCTTCCACTTCCATGGAAGACAATAGTTAGGCAGATTCCTCGTTGGCGCTCCATAATTCTCCTCGCACGTGCACGGTATGTTGCAGAAGTCGCAGGGTGCTTTTCTCGTCGCGACGATAGATTGGGAGCGTAGGTCTCACGTAGGACGCGCAGGCTTCGGCGAGCCTCAACACAAGGGCCAGCCCGGGTTTTAGCTTTGGTGTTCCCGTTGCCTCTTTCGTGTCCTGGAGGCGCCGAAAATAATACGATATGATTAAATGTTATTACAACTTGTAAATAAAAGCTATTAAAGAAATATAATCACGCCTATAGGCAGCAACCTGTGACACAGCGCTACCGCGCCCGTGTGAGAATTACAGAACGCCAACGAGGAACCGAAGGTCGCAGATGACACGCGAACTTGCACAAGATGATCACTTTTGATGACGGGTGGGTCAGTGAATGAACATACCGCTCGAAATAATGCGATAATGAGCGCCACCACGCCGACAAACGTACGCAGACTAGATGGATGTGGACGAAAGCGGGAGCGCGGCCGCGGTGGTAGCAAAACAAATGTGAACTTGGACATGCGCGGAAAAGATTTCCCGGCCGCTTTGGCCTCTCCACCCGCTTGCCGCTTCCCAAATGTGAACGTAGCCATAGTCTGCAGCGCAAAACGTCTCTCGTTTGCGATTGCGCCCCTACGGAAGGCTGGTAGTTACTGTTGTGTTGCTGAATCCCAAACCAGCAATTATGAAAGGCTGGTAGTTGCTGTTGTGTTGTGGAATCCCAAACCAGCAATGTACACACGAAGGGGTTCATGACAGCAGTGAAATTCCACCGACTCGCAACAGAATGCACGAAACAGACAGCCGACAAGCATGAATTACTGCTGTGCGCAGTAGAGCGTAAGTAAACTCTTGTTGCAGGCGCTGACAGTTCTCGTCGGAGTTCACGCGTTGTGAGAAATTGATTACGGGCACTATGCACTGAACAAGACCGGAGTTCATTCCTGCACTAGTACACCAATCAGTCGAGATTCTGTGAGGTACAAGGCCACTTCCTGTTTGTACCGGCCTAAGTGAAGCAGAAATGACTCGCACGCACTACTTAAAATGCGTACACATGCCATAACTATGCAGTGCGGTGAAATATTCTGTACAATTCTGAATCTGTTGACGTAAAGGCAAATGACGGCTGCACGCTCGCACACAGCGGAAGACACAGCGGCCCATGCACTTGCCGCAGGAAATGCAAGGCGACGAAAGCTTCGTAAAAAAAGCATTACTCGTTTTTGCGCGTATTTAAGTTTTCTAGCGCAAAGACGCAGCGAAAAAGCTATTGCTATGGGAGTAGGTATAGCCTGGTAACACGTGCATTTTCACATGTATAGCCGTCCTTGACCTGTCAAACGCACTTCGCCCCGACGAGGACGACGCCATCTACGCTTAACGGAGATTAACAATTAATGATGTCTTCTCCGATCGGGCGGGTCGTCTCAATGATGCGTTTTCGAAGACTGGTCCATTCAGTGGCGCGATGAGAGACGGTGCTCCAAACGCCCACTGTACCTGTCGTACTTACTGTATTTTACTGAGCTTACATTACTTTTTACTTAATTTCTTCACAAGCACACAGTGCCACACACACACGCGAGGGGGGGGGGGGGGGGGGTCCCATGTCTTTGATATACATGCATAGAGTGTGCTTAAACTACCGATACTTATTATCGATCACGTCACGTAGCGGAAAGCAGACGCTTGCCCCCCCCCCCCCGGTCGGGCCGATGAACCCCCCCCGAAAAAAATTTCTGGCTACGCCCCTGCGGCTCATGCCTTAGTGCGTGCGGTGTTCTTGTGGCTCAGTCTGCGTTGAAGCGATACGCAGCACGAAGGTCACTTCGCTCGCTGCTGCTACCGCGCTTCCTGACGCCAGCGTTTTGACAGCGAGTGTCCGCGGTCATCGAGTGTGATGTGTTCACGTTTGCCTGTGCGCGCTGACACCATACTTGTTAATTTAGTTAGCAAGCGAATATTCCCAAGTTTATACGACCGATAAAACTACTATCATTGCTTCGTATAGCTGTCTATACTAATTTGTTATCGCAATCGATGTTTCGCCTTTCGGGCGAAACTGCGGCTATTTTTTAGGCAAGTGTGAAACTAGGTACAATGACGAATCTTATTTTAGAATAATATGCTGGCTTGGTTCTTTCACGTTACGTCATAAGTGAACCCACACGAATTTTCCGCTTTTATTTGGCTCAGTTAAAAAGCAAAATATTGTGCATTTCTAGAAATTTGCATAAGCATCGTTATATTGTTTCAGGCACAATATTTTTATCGCTTTTTCAAGTAGCTATAGTTTCAGCTAAAAATAATGTTAGACAACCAAATCAGGTATTTTTCCAGAAAATTACTCCAGAAGTTTCCAAAAAGTCACTTTTTGATGATGTTCAGATCTAAATTAAGCATTAAGGCCCTCCTGATAAAAATACGTGAGATAGAACTTATACGCGCCAACGTCTGAGCTTGTGATCTCGAAATTTTAATTTGAGTAAATTTTGTTTTAGGTAAGAAAAACAATTTGAAGTCCACAATTATTCTCACCTGTAGACACTCCCGAACTGTGCCTTCTCTGTAGAACACACATGCACTGTCGGCAATTTGTCTGGCACGCATATGCACTGCGGTTCTTCGTCAAGCGAACGCGTGCTGTGTCACTTGGCATCAGTATAAATACATCGCAAACGGCGTATGTTCAGCAGTTCACCACTTCTAATTATGGGGGCTCGGGGCGGTCAGGTAGGCGAACACTTTTTGTAGCGTTTTGCAGTGGCAGATAGTGGCTAACCTAACCTCATTCTGTCCTACGCGGAGGCAGAATAATCAGTCATTTCTTCTCTGCTGCTTCACACCAGTAAGAAAACGGCGCTTGAACAGGCCCACGGACACTCACAGCAGACTACAGCCTGCCAAGTGGAAATTTATTTACATTTGTCTCCTACGCCAGGGTTGGCGCGGAGTGCTAATTATTCAGGTTATTGCACAACTCCTAATCTGCTGATCTGTAGTATAGAAAACAATAAACCAGCGACGTGTACAATATATTGTGTCTGATAAGTTAACTATCCGGTCCTGGCGACGACCTCGAAGCAATCATCGCTTACTTTCATTGCAGAAATACATTATTGTAAAACATTGCGCAGGCATCAACATGCAAACGTGTGTAAACGGATACTTTACTACCCCATTTACTGTGCATTAAAAAAGCATGTGCCCAGGGGCTTCGGAACCAAGGGGGGGGGTCGCCCCCACAGGTTCTAAAAAATCAAAGCTGTCCCGACCACCCGTGAGGCTAGCGAGTATACTGTCTCCTCTCTTCTGTCCCCTTTTCACGAAATGTATTTCGCGCCACAGGAAATACTTTGACTAGTTAGGGTGCGCCCTCACTCCAACAAACGAAACAAATTTTTCTGAAAGCTTGTGACTTCTGAGACTCTCTTTGTCGGTGCTTTTTCTGCGTCGAGAGCGCTGCCTGTTTTCGTTTGGTTCAACGCATCTTCCACCCTGAAGTGGTTCTCGAGGAGGGGAAGGCTGGCACTTTATTCTGCAGCACTTGCAGGAGCATGTCTCAGCGCCGCGACTTTAGGGTGCCTCTCGTTCTCTCCCTCTGTATTTATTTACTTGGATATAGTACTATCAATCCCATGAGCCGGATTATTACAGGAGTGAGTGCACAACAGGGACAATGTACAGGTACAAGCATTGTTCTCGATATGTAAAGAAAAAAATATAAAGAAAAAACGCTTTAAAATTAACGGCACAGAAAAATTTTGTCACTTTGGCGGGAGCAAAGGCAGTAAACATTTCTCAATTTCCTCTACAGACTTTTCTAATGTTGGCTTCTCTACATGAAATTGGTCAAGCGCGTTCCGCTCCCTTATTACACGAGGGAAAAAAAGAAAAACGAATCATATTGTTATTCCAAAAATATTCTTTGCACATTGAGTCATGCTTTTGGCGCACTTTCCCTTTTTCCTTTATGTTAACGAAAGCTACGGCGTTAGTTTTGTAGTCAGCAATACAGCAGTCGATAAAGAAACTTCAGGCGATGTATCTTTGCTCTGTCGCGCAGTGTAGCTAGCCCCGCGCGATGCGGAAGCTCAGTAGGTGAATCGGTTCGCTTGTAGCGGTTAAAGATGTATTAGTAGTTGGTGACATGTATTATTTCTTCGGAAGCCTTGTTAACTCATTCGTTTGAAGTTGTAATTCATTGTTTGTCCAATATGTGCGTTCTCACTAATAAATCTCCAAGATTCTATCAGACTGCTGCCTTCATTTCCCTGCACTGCGCTTCGTCAGTGGTCGTTGAAAAAGCTTAGCAGGGATGTGCACGACAAGTTCGATTTCCTTAAAATGCGCTTACCTAATGGAGTAGGCGTGTATTAGGAGAACTCAACATACCCTGCGAACATCGCACCTGGATGCTCAGTTCTGGCCTCGCCAAAATCCGAATGAGGTGACAGTTTGTTATCATTTGAATAATGTATGAAATTTCCTTAGATATATGGTACGTAAATTAACCCACAATCCGCGGATTTTCCAAACAGTGCCGGACACCAAAATTAACCGCACACTAAATAAATCACGCTTTTAAGGCGAAGCTTTATATGCCTAAGCGAAATCTTATATGGCTAGGCGAAATCGCCTGTGTACAGAAAACAATCATCATCAGCATCGGCTCGAACGCCGTCTTCTTCCGCAGCTGGCTCGTCGGCGCCCCTCGGCTTGCGCTCGTGCTCGACACGCGCTCGTGCCACTGCTCCCGCGTTCGTCGTCATCGTCTTCTTCCGCAGCTGGCTGCGTTGCCGCTCATCATTCCAGCGTAGAATTTCACTTCTCTTCTGTCGTCTCAATGCATGGGGAGGCCGCGTTTACGGTGGTATGAGCCATTGCTTAAGGGGGTATGAACCATTCATTGTCTTACCGTAACGGACAGATTTAATTTTCAAGCAATTTAATTACGAAGAATCGCATGCGGCAGTGGCGGGCGAATGCTGGTAACCACGCTGGCACCGAGAAAACTCGAGACATCGAACGCAAGCGACAACGGCGGACCACGGGCATAGCGTCGGTGACGTCGTTCTCTCCGTCACAGCCGAACGTGTGTGTAACCTCATAATTGAGAAATACTTTAATGAATCCTCGGGATTACCCCGTGATAGACACCGGGGCCCCATGTTTCAGCTTTGCTGCATGGTTAACTATCTTCACAGAGTGGAAGGGCCGACGAATTTTTGTGTTTTACTTTCATAAAAAGCATGTAGCAATTCTCTATTTCAGAGAAAAGTGATGGAATAGTTGATATATATCATTACCATCAGCCTATATTTATGTCCACTGCAGGACGAAGGCCTCTCCCTGTGATCTCCAATTATCCGTCTTGCGCTAGCTGACAGGGGTATATATATATATATATATATATATATATATAGTAGAGAGAGAGAGGGAGGTGAACTGCACGATGTGACGTGAGCCCCCAAACGTCCCCCCCCCCCCCCACATAAGATGTACTTCCGCAGTCCCTGCATGTGCCCCTATTTTAAGCATGAGCCGATAAGCACGGATAAATTCTATTGCGGCCGCACGTGTATTGCAGTGAAGGCACAATTCAGGTGTGCCCTACCAGTAAGATTGGTTATGGACATCAAAAATGTTTTTCTCGCCTCAAACAACATTTAATCAAATAAAAATTTCTAGATCTCAAGCTGAAAGTTTGGTACTAATAATGAGCTATTTCACCTTTTTTTATACAGGGGACCTTAATGCTGAACTGAGGTCTGAACATCGTCAAAATGTAACTTTTTGGCAACTTCTGGAGTAATTACCTGGAAAAATACTTGATTTGGTTGTCTAACATTATTTTTAGCAGAAACTACAGCTATTGGAGAAAGCGGTAAAGAATTATTGTGGCTGAAACAATAGGAAGGTGCGCGTTAGACACCACGACCAATAATAATAACGTAATCGTAATAATAATAATAATGATAATAACAATAAATATGTTTAAAGCAAAAATAGTCTACAAATAAACATTTTTTTTTTCTTGCTTTTTTTGCAGTGTGCCATTTCTATTACGTTTTTGCAATTGTTATACTCAATTTCATTCGTGCAAGCATGAAGTTCCCAAATAAACACACTTGGAAGCACTATCCTAAGATTATCCTGCTGAGGATGTCGCTTAGATATATGTCAAGTTATACGTTCGCGATAAGTCCAGCAGTCGAAGTGTTTATATTTATCGTGGGCATGGTGCTGTGGCCGTCCTCAGTACGTCCATAAAAAGCTAGGACATTCGGATCTCTCCACTACATCCACGGGATGTTTCGTGTTGTCTGGGCTATGACGTAATGTGAAAGAACCACGCCAGCACAATATTCTAAAATAAGATGTCATTGTACCTAGTTTCACACTTAAGTCTTAAAAACATCACCTCTAACTAACATTTGCTTCTTCGGGAAAACTTCAAAGAGCACTTATGTCACCAGAATTTTTTTTTACCTCCTGATAAATATTTCGGTGAAACGTCATTCGTACAATACCCAACCAGCCAATTATTTCCAAGAGAATCAGCGATGGTCGCTTCTGGGTTGTTTCGTGTGGAATGACCCAGCTGTTTTCAGGTAAAAAGCATGCTCTCAATTCTCTTGCTCCAAAACTTTACTGTCGTCTTAAGTGTAGTGCTCCAGCAGATGCTGATCGACATGTGGATTCATAGCGCTTGTACTCGTCCACTTTGTGTCATTTCCCACTGATCTTTATGTACAATAAAGTACTTGCAAATAAACGAATACCGAGGTGTTAAACAGGAGCGTCGCTGCGCTATATAGCACAGTATATAATGGCATCTGTATTTCACTCTGGTGCTGGTCTTGTGTGTCTAGGTTCTACCTCGATGACAGCTGTCAAGAAGTTCTGTACGAACGCTGGCTCCAGTGTGACGACCTGACGCAAAAGCTGGCGAACCTGCTCAACGAGTACATGGCCTCTGAAGAGCACCGCACCAGAAAGCCTGGGCCAAAATCCTTCCTGAGGAAGCCAGCCTACGAGCCGGACAGCAGTGTGAACCTGGAAGCGCCCTTCAGTCTCGACCGGTGGCTCGATAAACATGGTGCTCAGCTGGACCAAGAAGGCGGCAAGAGGTCAGAATACATTACACAGTAAAAATGGCCTGGCAATGTGGTGGGAACAGCGTAAGGTATAGTCAGTGTTCGTAGAAACACTGACAACCATGTGGCTACCAGACATTTTAGTTGGCGAAATCAGATGCCTATAGCTGTTAGTTCAATGTAGTCATGAGCGATGCAGTATGACAAGAAGGTGTTCAATAATCGCTTGCCATGGGGGTCAAAATGTCCAGTTCATGTCTAACACCAATATTAGTACCCGATATCTGGTGACAGATAAGTCAAGGATGCAGAAACTGCCCCTCCGTATACGAATGTGTGCTGCACCTGCTCTCCACCCCTCCACAGTAGTAAGTTCCCTCAAACCATGACATGCTAAATACGGATGCCTGTACTTGCCAGATAATCAAAGCTAAGCATCATTGTGGTTGGTCAGAACTTTTGGAGGGACACCACCAAGAAATGTTAACTGAGCCATATGACGTAATGTGAAAGAACCACGCCAGCACAATATTCTAAAATAAGGTTTGTCATTGCACCTAGTTTCACACTTGAGTTTTAAAAAAATCACCTCCAACCAACATTTGCTTCTTCGGGAAAAATGGCCTGGCAATTGTTATCAATGAAGACAACATGCAGCACCATGAAGAGATCCACCACCAGAGTGGAAGTTTGGGCATGTTGGTATTCCACAAGAACAACTAAAGAGGCGCGAACTGGACACAGACATAAAAAGGCACAGGCCATTGCAGAGGAATAGTCCAGGTGTCTATCATGAGCGAGAAAGTTATCCACCACAAAAGATGTCCCCATCACTTCCTAGCCTTAATCCGCACTCTTCTGAATGTCTCGCACACATGTAAAGTGCCTCAGTGTCTCCACACTAAACACATTGTGGTTAAAAACACAGAGAAAGGAAAGACAGTAGCAGGCAGCGCGAGTGCCACAAATATTTGGACAAATACACGCACAAAATGTGGATAACACTACCTAGAATACATAAGGCTTCTGCATGCTCAAGGAAAATGTGGCCAGCTGTGATGGCCAATGCACGTCAGCACTACACAGCCAGTGCATGGGGTTACGTGCCTGCTGGTGCCCACATCTTTCCTGTGCCATTTCCTTGCCAATCAAACGTGCCTCTCTGTGGTCTGTAGTCGTTCCTTGAAGCTGTCATAAGCTGAAGCTTATGTCAATGAAGACAACATGCAGTGCCATGCAAAGATCCACCACCAGAGTGGCAGTAGTGGCAGTTTGGGCATGTTGGTATTCCACAAGAACAACTAAAGAAGCGCAAACTGGACACAGACATAAAAAGGCACATACAGGCACACAGGTGCTCACTGTTGGTATCTAATATATACCTTCTACAAGTATTTTGCCCAGAATCCGTTTGCGGATCAAGTGCGAGATAAAAAAATTCACCAATATTACGATACTCCCCAATGCGAAATTTGAGCGCAGCTCTATACGTGTTTTCATGGACAATCTGTCTCGTGCAGCACATTGCAAACGGAGCGCAGTGTGGCACGACTGCCTCACTAATCATGAGATCGTGAGAGGCAGCACGTGGGTGGCGGGTGGGCGCGATTCACAGCAGCTGCTGCAGACAGACCTTTGCTCATGCAGCGCTTTGTTTCCATGTAGGGTATCGGTGGACGCGCTCGCCGCATGCCATCGGTGAACAGACGACGGCGCGCTACTCAGGCGCCATCTCGTAGTGGTCGTTGCCCCAGAGCCTGTCTTGTGTGGCCCTACGCTTTTCTTCTCATACTTTTGCCATAACCTCCTCCTCCGCATTCCACCTCATGGTTCCGCTGCACCCTTCCCCGCTTTCCTCCTCGTGCTCTCTTCGTCATCGCTGTCTTTCACATCCCCCGCTTTTCATTTGTAGTTTCATTCTTCACTGTGCCCATTTGCTCGTTACACGAAACGCAGGAATGGGCCGCCTAAGAGCTGCGCTTTAAAACATGGTCCCTTCAGTTCCAGCAGGTTGAGTGTCACTCTTGTAATTATGACACTTCAGCCTTACTTCCTTGCAATGTTAAATTGAATCAATCAGTAATGTTCCTGGAGCAGTAATCTTGGTCGATCAATTTTGGAGATACCTTCAACTTCCTGTCGGGTAACGTTTGGTGCAGCGCCTCACAGGGGCGATGGACGTTTGGCCGCTACCTTAATAAAATCAGCATCTGCTGAATGTGATATACTTGAAAGTGAGCGACCAACAATGGGCCACTCCTGCTTACAAATTCGTAGTAATGGCAACAATGGAGCGACAGGAGCTCGTGCTCAGCGAGAACACTGCGGCTACTGCGGTGGACGCTACGATAGGGCACGCCTCTCTGAATGCTCAATTTTGTCAGTTTATGAATTTTTTCTGTGACATATACAATACTGAGTCATGTGTCGAAAGTAGTGCGGGCATGTCTTGCAGGAGGGGGATAGACAAGCCCCCCCCCCTCTGCTGGATTCACCATTCCGTCTGTTTTTTCCACTCCTGCGAGTATTGATGCGCTTGCAAAGTGGAACACCATTATACGTCTTCTGTTAATATCCATTCCTAGTTAACATATTCACAGCAGAGAACAGCGAGTATGCTCCTAGGTTGCCTCCATAATTGGTTTATCTCCCGTTTTCTTTCATTCGAGACATATCAACACTTCAGTTGGCAGCACACTTACAATCTAGCCTTGGACGAGGTAGCCAGCAAGCAGGTTATGTGATTTATCCACCGTGCCCACTTTTCTCGAATCCAAACCTACATGCAGGGATCTGTTCGGGCCGGGCCACCAGTCGACCATCGTGATGCTCGGCTACGGAACCCATGGGACACAGTGTGCCGGCACCGAGACCTTTCTCTGGCAGGTCAAGGGATCGGCCAGCGTCAGCGTAGCCGGCAATGCATTCACCCTGGCTGAGAACGACACATTGCTCGTGGCCGCGCCCGGGCAGTACACACTTGTGAACCAGTCTGGTGGACGCACTCTTGCTACCAGCATGCCACCAAAACGCATCTTATGATACACGACCACCACTAAGTGACCACTTAATATGTTAGTGGGGACGTTGGAATCGCTTTTTGAGTGGGCAGCAGCGGTCATCGCCCTGCAGCAACCATTAGCTGTGCCATTCATTCAGTGTGTCAAAGAAACTGCAGTCATTCCACAAACTGATCGAGAGAAAGTGGCGAGGTAAACTACACAGCTTCTTGCCTACCCTCATCTTCGATGCCACTATACTAGGTCATCCAATCTTAGTAGCAAACATCTTAGTATTCAACCATGAATTACCATTTCTTATCTTCACATTCAATTTTATGAATAAAGACATGGACACTATAAAACTTGAGGCACATATTTTATCAATGAACTGTCAATATGCAGGTGTCCTTACAAAATTATGCTGCTATGAGCACTAAAATACTAAAAAAATATGCAGATCCCAAGTATTGTGGGGTTATGCGAAGAATTTCGTATGTAGCTGGCTATCCAGTATCGTTTGGGGTTCTACAAAGCTTTACCTGATGGACAAACACATTTCCCATTAAGTGAATGACGCTGTAAACTTGGGTACAAAGCATAGTTCTTGCGACAATGATCGGGCCCATATTTTTAAAAAATAAATGTCTCTCTCTCGAATTATCTCGACAAAACAAATGTGGCAGATTTAAGAGCTGTAAGAGACACTCAACCTCTTAGCAATGTATTGTGGCAGGAATCTTGATTTTAGAAAATCTACAATTTAGAATGAATTTCCCAACGTTGCTACCTTTCAGCAGCATTTTTTTAAGCACCTACAATATTTGAAAGTGACGATCTCATTTGACAGAGAATGCATCAATATTTTAGAAAGAGGCATTGAAGGCATTTTGAGAGTTATCTGCATGTGCTTACTTAACAAGGTTACGTTAGCAATTTACCCATACACTACTACTACTACTACTTATAGGAAGCAATATTTTATAAATGGAACAAGTTGTAAATGTTTTTTACCACTATGGGCTGTTGTGCGCCTGCTGTAATAATGAATGTATAGGACTGTTTTAGTTTGAGTGCGTTATTTTTGTACAGTAATGATACAATGTACAGATGTGTATGAAGCATTTTAGTTGACAAATGAAAGTTTTGCACAATAAATTGCTTTTCATCCCAAGGAATTTTGTGACAAGTTTGAGGAATGACTGACATGTTTGATCATGCCAAGTCATGACATTACATTCTGCAAATACCATTCTGTACGAGTGGTATCGCAGCTAACAAGTCCTCTGTTCTTTTGTAAATCATTGTTACAAGAACTGCTGTGTGTAAAAAGAGTTTGATTTCCTCTTTGTGATTAATGTGCTGGCAAGTGAGTGAGTGAGTGAGTGAACTTTATTGGGTCCACAATAGACGCGAGTAAACTCGACGTCACCTGGCTAGGCCCACTTGGGGACCATCAGGTCAAACCTGATGGCCCTCTCGAGGGCCCTCTGGACTGCCAGGATTTGAGAGGTCTGATCCTGGGCCTTAATAAGCATCATTTCCTCTTGGGTGAAAGGGGGACCGGCAGATGCGCAGCCCCACAGGACATGCTCAAAGTCCGCATAACCACCACACAGGGGGTAGTCCGGGCTTGGGAACCGTTCGGGGTACATTGTGTGCAAGTGAGAATAAGTTTAACTGTGAGCAGGATATTGCAATGTGTACAGTTCATAACATTAGAGGGAGCCATGGAAATGTACTAATTCAAATGTCTGCTTATGTTGAATTCCAATGGTAGATCCAGATCAAGTATTTCTGCTCTGTGTGGAGCAAGTCTATTCCAATGGCAGAATGGGAGCGTGAGTTGTGTGTTCCAATGGCAGATTGGGACCAGCCGCCAATTCCGGATCGCTCTGTGGAGCAAAAATATCTGCTCCGCCGAAATCGGCAGATTTCACCGGAAGTCCGCGTGACGTATTTCCTTCACCCGCCTCTGCTTCCTGTCATGGTCGCCTGTTTCCGGTCGCGGGCAGTAGACATGGAAAACATGGACCGCATGGATGCTGCGACGCGCCGTGCGCTTTTGTTCATGCTACTAGATAGTGACAGCTACGACTCGGACACAAGTTCCAAGACCAGTGATGATTCTACCGACAGTGAATGTGACGCTGCTGTGTGTCAAAGGGCGTTTGATGTGATGTTTCGCCTGCCTGCAAAGAGGCCTAAAGTGATTGGGTTCGTCGAGGATGTCGTTCGGCGATACTCGGACGACGAGGTACCGTACAGCCCAAGGTGGTACAAGCGCGCCAACACGTGCGATGCTCGTGCGAAATACCAGAAGGAAAACAAACCCAGAGAATGCTGGGACGATGCACATGAATGGATGGATGCTATAAGCATCTCCTTTGAAGCGGTGTGGTGGGCTGCGCCACCAAGCTGTTGTTCTCCTCTCTATTTTACCTCTAGTTCAGCGCCCTCTCAATTCATTTCCGTGTACTAAGTGCCCCCGCGGGAGCGCATGCATTCCATTCGCAGATTTGGTGCGAGCTGGTGGGAGCGATCCGAGTCGGAGCGACGCGCTCCGTTCATGATCTGGCCGAACGCTCGCGATCTGCCATTGGAATTCAACATTAGATAGAGTCAGCACTCGAAGCACAATTTAACCTCTCGGGGGTCAGAGGCCGCTAACATAACAAATGAGCTTGTAAAAGCCAACCTCTGTCGCATTATGGACATACCAAGCTCGCTGCAAAGTTGCAAAATTCCTTGCACATAAAGGGGCATTGTTTCATGGAACTCTCGCTCCGAAAAAAAAAAAAAAGTTTTTTTCTATCAATAGGATTCCATTCCTTCTTCTCCTTTAGGTCTTCATGATACAGAGAGCAATGCTCTGCCCACTGTTGCTTTATTGCGGTCAACTTTGTTTTCATTCCTCAAAAGGCACCTGCATCAGATATGGACGCTTGTGCTCCAGTGCATGTTTGAGTGAATCCACGATCAAATGTGGTGAGCCTATCAAGTTTTTAAATCAACTTCACCTTTCCTGCTGCTTAACTCGCAGAATGTGGTTTCTTCCATCATGGGCTAGAAATATCTGGTAGAGAAACACGCCAATTGCCTAATTTAATAATGATGTTCAACCAATGGCCTTTGTATGATCGCTTGATGCCATATGTTGAAAGAAGAGCGCAAAATCCAGTAAACTCTCACACATGCTGCATGTTCAACTGCTCTTTATTCACTACTTTTTGTGGCAATGGCTCCCTGCACCACAATCCTTCTCACACCGAGCACCATCCTGTGTTTTGTGTGGAAACCCAGCACCAACACTGCGGCCATCTATTAGGTGTCTGCATAACTGCTCATTAGCGTTTCTGTTCTCTCACAATAGCCTAATCTACCAACAAGCGAAGGTCTTTCTACATTACGGGAAACCACGCGAAAAAACATGACGAGAAAGACTGGACAGGCACCGACTTCCTACCTTTGTGTTTATTTTTGCGAGCACAAATATATATGCATACCATTTATGCTTGCAAACATAAACGCAAATGTTGGTAGTCAGCAGCTGTCCAGTCTTCTTTTTTTTTTCTTGTAAGGTTTTGTCGCGCTGTTTCCTGTAATGACGCCATACTTGTTGCAACAAGCTCAAGTTCAGATCCTTTAAGGTCTGTCTACCATGTTAAAATAGTATGGCAGGGCCAGTGCGAATGTAGGTGTAATCAAGGAACATTTTGTTGCAGCAGTTCCTCTGTGGAGAGGTTTTCAGTTAACTAATGTCGAGGGCTACAGTCAAGAAAAGTTGATGACAAATGCATACACAGAGAAGGGTGACACACATCTTAATGTGCGTATGGCTTAATACCATTTGTGGTGTAGTGGCACATCTATTCTGGGTCGCTGGCCAAAGAATGGGAACATACCCAGTGAGACATACCCATTGCTGAAGTTGTCTGTTCGGGCATGTACCCAGCGGCACCGTACCCAGCAACCCAAGTCGTCTACTAGGCCAGACAGCAGCCAGCAGGGAGTTATCAGAGCGCTTGTGCAGTGGCCCAAGCTGTCAACTTGGCAAGAACATACCCAGTAAGCATGGTCGCCAAGTTCGGCATAAAAGTGCTTTTGCGAGCATGAAAGAAGCCCGCGAATACACGCAAAATTTCCGCATGACTGGCCGCTCGAGCCACTCTGCGTATATTCGCGGGCTTCTTTCATGTTCGAAAAAACTTTTATGCAGCACGTTTTGAGCAACAGAAAGCTGTACAGGGAGTTTTTCATCCTGCTCTACAATTTTCTCATTGAAACTTCTCATCTAATTATATTATTTGAGATGTTGATTAATTAATTAGGACTAATTATTTAATTAGGCAGAATGTAAAAAATATCAGTACCTCCAAGCGACTGCAAACATTACCTTCATTCTGTCTAGCTATGTGGCATTTGAATATTTTGAAATCTTGATGCATGATAGTTAGGGCACCCTGTATATCTACAAATATATCTGCCAAGGAAATGATGACAACCGCCAAAACCCAAGGAAGAGGCAAAAAAAGTTTCACTTCGAAAGTGGCCCAACAACAACATAGCAACAATGACTTGACCATGACAGCCGGCTGTGTATTGAAAAGGGCGGACAGGCACAGCAAACACAATTTTGAGCTTTCACAGTAAAACGTTATGTAGATTGATGCAACTGCACATTACGCAGAAACTCCAGTAGCTTCCAACAATGGCAGTTTGCCTGAATCCTATATGGAAGACCGCAGGCCAACTTTATATGCGCTTTTAAAAGTTGTTCTGCAGGCAAGAGTAACAGTAGTTTCAGACACCAGCCACATGTAGCCATTTTTGTCCAACATGAAGCCTTCGGAACAGGGCAAATGCCAGCAGTATGCAGAGCTGCAGCTTGACCTAGAGCAATCCAGCGAACATGCACCTAAGCGTGAACATGCACATTCTTGTGTTTATGGCTTTTGAATGGCTTGGGCCTACTAATTATCTGCTGGTTTTAGTGCAGTTATGTTCACATAGATGCATCATTCAGGTTTTGGCTAAATTCCTTTTCTAATCTCTGAGCACTATGTTAAAGGGGCCCTGAAACACTTTTCGAGTACAGTAAACAAACATTGTCGAACGGTTAATGATGCTCCCGTGAACATGTGAGCCAAATATTATTGCACTGCATGCAGCAGGAAATTTATAATCTCGTGTCAAAAGCAGTGAACAGACACTCGCTCTTGCATCCGCAATGTCGTCATCGAAAGTTGATCGAAACCAGTTGGCCGACCAACGCTACTGGCTGATTTCGTGATCGCGGGAACATTCTCAGTGATACATAATTGCTAATTTAGAGTTAAATAAATGAAAAATGTACATGTCTGTGATCTCAAAAAGACAAAAATGTAATTTCATCTTTGCGCTGCGCATAGCTGCATCTGCTGCGAGTGGCTTCCAAGATGGCAGCGGCGTGCTGCGTAGCGTAGTCTACCGCGGTTGCCACATGGTGCCGTGACGAGCACTTTCACCGCCGCGACACTCTACTTTTGGCCGGGGCTTTGCCCTCTTGGTTTCTCCATTGTGTAGCTTCCAGCACGCTAGCCGAGACAAAAGGAGAGAGAAAGCCAGGTATCACTGCGGTAACTCGACTTCTAGTCGAAGGATTCGAAAAATTTTTGCAGCTTGGAGATTGGTGGGACGCACTTTAATAGTGAGGCCATCCTATGATTAGTTAGAAAAGTGTTTCAGAGCTCCTTTAACATATTCCACAAAGTGTCGCTAAAGTGGTTTCAACAAGCTCTCGCAGAACCATGTGAATCTTGCAGAGACCTAATAAGCACCAACCTTCACCAGTCAGTGAGCATTAAAGGGACACTAAAGGCAAATATTATTTCAACATGGACTGTTAAAATATGGTACCAGAAACCTCGAAACACGTTTCGTGCCAAGAAAAGACTTATCTTAAGAGAAAATTGCACCTGAAGCGTCCGCGTACCTCTAACGCAATTCAAATCGCGCGCCCGAGCGAGGAGTGGTGACGTCATAGCCATATCGTGACGTCGTGCCGCCAGTGAGTAAAACGGCGCCTGCAGACAGCGCTACGGCATTTTTTTTTTGCACAAAGCCCACACACGCGGCCAGAAACAGTGCCAAGACAGAGCCGACGGCAGTGCGAAAGCAGAAGTATAGTGGCTAGCCACCATAGCGGAAGGAAAAGTGCGCGCCGAATTGTCAACACGGTGATCATCGACGCTCGTCGCAATGGATCAACTAGTTGACGACCTTGACAACGACACATTGGCTTGCGATGCTGGGCTCGATTTTAGTGATTTAAGCTCCAATGAGCGTGACATGCTGCTGAAACTCGCACTGCCGGCGTTGTTGCCTACTACGACGGCGGCCTCGACACCGGCTCGTCCAAGCGTGAAAGCAGCGAGGACTCCTGCAATGTGAGGTCGGACGACGAAGCTGGTCACCGTCTGGACGTGCCGTCGCGACTCTCAAGCTGCTAGCAAATTCAGGTGCGAGTTTAACGAGCCAGCAACACCAGCGCAGTCATGGAGGAAAGAAAAGATTTTCCCCCATGAGCGCAATACTACACGATAACGAAACTTCTGAAACTCGAAAGCGACCGCAGCGCAAAGTTGAGCGAAAACGAAACCTTTTGACCGCCCGCGTCGTTATCAAGTGTAACACCAAAAAGATATTTTTTTCTAAGAATCTAATAGAAGTAGACAAGTAGCACTTTCTTCTGTCTTATAATCCAATGAAACAATCTTCTTAATACGAGTGGTTGAGTACTAGTGACATATTTTTTTTAGGAGTGCCTTCGTCATCGGGTAGGCACCGGAATGTCCCTGGGGAGTCTCTTATCATGTCCTACATTTACCTAAATTTATCGATTACTAAAGCTCTGTTCGCGATTATATTGACGCCTTAGACGTTCTAGAGCATTGCTCTATCACTTTCGCTTGACTTTTTATTTCACTTTAGTGTCCCTTTAATAAAGCAACGAAAATAAAATTTGGCCACTCCAAGTCAAGCCAGGAATGCAAGTTCCTAAGTTCGCATTTCTGGGACAAGCATTCTAAGCCGTGACATCCCAAGCCAGCATGCATTCAGTGGAGCTATTCCTGCTCATAAAGCACCCAGAAGGACACATAAAAAGACAAGGAAGACGACATATGGGGCAACGATTACTTACTACTCTCTTACCACATTCAATGTCCTAATACTAGAAAACGGAATGTCAAGACAGGAATCCAAGTTCTATAGCTTCTCGATTTAGGGTACAATCGAGGCAGGAGTTGCACGAAAAGATGAGGCGAGAAACTTTGCAGGCATATAGGATTGCTAAAGTGGATCCTTGGTAGTTGGTACGACATAATTTGAATTTAGAACAGCGCAAGAGATGGAACACCAGTGAAAGGACACAGACACGTCACTGGCTCACAACAAGTATACAGTTAACCCTGGATATAACGAAATTGACAAATTCCCGAAAAACTTCGTTATAGAGAGGATTTCGTTATATGCAGGTTCGGCACGAAAATTCGAAAAAGAAACGCTTGTCGTATGTACTATCGCTCAAGATTTACTCCCAATACCCTAAAGTTGCGATGAACAAAAAGTCCCAGTTCCAGTTTCGCCCGAAGGCGAACCATCGATTGTGACAGCAAATTAGCAGACCGCTATACGAAGTAAGGATAGTGCGCAGAAATCTCATGTGCGCAGACGTTCAATTCTCGAGTTGCAACGTCCAGACGACAGTCGCCAGCGATAGTGAACGTACAACATGGCCACCATGACGTATTTCCTGCTCGTACAGCTGTTGTCGATTTCCGCACAGAAAAGCATGGGCTTCGACATAAGTTCCTGGTAATGCGGAGAAGCTGCTGGTAGGGGGTGCGAATTTGCTGTCGCCGTCGGAGCAGTAACCGCGCAGAAGCACATTTTATTGCCAAGCGCATTTGTGCTGTCACCGTGGACGTAGCTTTGAGGTTCCATGTAAAGTCCAAACACGGCAACATCGTTGCCGCGCGCCGTACGCTGTGTGTGCGAGTGAAAGCTTGCGGGGGTCAGCCTGGGGGGGGGGGGGGGGGGGGGGAAGCACTGTTCCGCGCTAGGCACGGCGGGGAAGCGAAAAAGGGAGGCGTTTACTTCGGTGGTGGCCGCCGTATCTTGAAAGCGATCTGCGATGTGAAAAAAGTGTGAGCCCGCGCAGGCTTATCTTCAAAGCGAACTGCAGACAGGGTCAATATCTTGCGTTTCTTCATCGAAGCACTAATCCTTCGAACGTCACGCCAGGTACTGTATGCGTGGAGGCATGTCTTTTCGCACAAGTGCGAGGCGTTGGAAACGAAGAGCGAGCGACACAATGGCATTGTAGCGTCGTATAGTGCCAGCTAGTGTCAGGTTAGTGAAGTGAAGCGCAGAGATTTGCGCAGTAACCAAAGAGTGGCGTTGCCAGTGCGTTGAAAAATAAAATCTTTTTTTTTTCCTTCGGCAACATCAACAGTAAAAGGAGAGTGCCGGCTTGGCGGGCTAGGCCAGCTGCAGCAAGCGGCGGGATCAGGTTTGAATGAAGGGAGGGGGAAAGGTCACGCCCGCGGCGGCAAGATCGCCGAGTCGAGGGATGCAGGCCCACCTCGCGCACGCTCGCACATATGCGCTTGCTCTCACCTCGCCGTCGTCGCCGCTTCGCATTCCGTCGCGGCGGAGAAGGTGCTTCCGGTTGCTGCTCGCGCAAAAATGACAAAATTTGGGGTGAAATCTCAAAATTAGTTATTTTGAGGGGATCTCCCGCCGCCACTTTGTTACATAGAGGTCTCAAATACATGTGCTTCCATGGAGTAACGGCGGGGAATAGAAAAACTTCGTTATATCCAGGAATTTGTTATATGGAGGTTCATTATAAGCAGGTTTAACTGTATATGGTGCGATTGTGACAAATAAACCTCGTTGTGAGTCAATGTCTATGTCCTCTTTTACTGGTGTTCCGTCTTTTGCGCTATTTTAAATTCCAAATATAGGATTGTTTTGGCTGACATAGATAGGACAGGGGTAAAGGGAGATCTTTGAGAGAGGCCTTTTCTCCTGCAAATGACTTGAATTAGAGTGATGACAAGATGATGTCAATGAGATTCAGTAGTACCAGTGGAAAACCCACCGAGAAGTGAGAGGAGAAAAAAGCAAGCTGCTCAAGCTGCAGCTTGAAACGTGTGCCAAAATTTCCTAGTCGTGAATAGCCAAATGTAGCAAGGCAGAGGCCAGCTGCAGTCTTGACTATCTGCCATTACAGCCACAGTCCATAAAAGGCTCCTAGGAACAGACCAGTCAGCATGACTTAAGTGGTGGTAGAGAAGACACATATGGTGATGACGTAATCAGCAGTATTCAGTGCTTATTACACCTGGTTTGGGTATGGGATAGCCATTTCTCTTTGATTATAAAGCTTATGCGCAATTTCTCTTCTATCACAGCATTCACAAAGGCAAACTGCTCATTTTCAGAAAATTACAAGAGAAATTTGCACAGTTTGTATGGGTATTTAAAAGTTGTACTATTTGCATTCAACTCTGTCTCAAGAAACATCCTTCAAAAATCGCAACTTGGTCTAAAAATAAGCATCCTTTATGGAAAAGTGTAAACACATTGCTATTATAAAAACTACCTAATAGTTGTCTTTTCCTGGCACAGCATGTAACTAGGCTTACGAACTAATAAACTTGCTCTTAGAATACATAAGATTCTTCTAGACACCATGCTACAGTTTCTCAACAAAAGCAAAGTAAATATGACAATAAGCTAGTGTCCAAAATTGGGCATGCTAAAGAACAGACTGCCAATGAAAACGCTGGCAGTACCAATTTCTAAGGCACTTGCAATCCACTTTCAATTCACTGTCAACGCAAGAGGAGATAAGTTCATTTATATAATTCACCAGGACGCTGCCATATTTACAGTATCTATGTACACACCAACAAGGAACAATATTTTTTTAACAATCTAAGAATTTGGATGCAAAGGGAGTGCAGTGAACAAAGCGAGGCTGTCGCATTTATCTGTCTTGCCTCCGTCAAAGCTTGAAGCCGGAATGAATGGCTGCAACTCCATTCATTAGGTTTTCATAGGTGACTGCCCTGAAACCTGCTGCCTGGATCATTTCCTTGAACAGCTCCTGCATCCAGTCACACACACACAAAAAAGAGAGAGAAATAATTAGACTGAATATGCACATACAAGGTTGCCTAATTTTTTTAATACTAAAAATGTACCAGGCTCCATCATACTTAATTCAAAATACTCCTTAAAAGCCAATTGCATCTAAATTTCACTGACTAATTTATTTAAGTAAAACCTTGTTAATTTGACCCTCGTTAATTCAGAAAATTGGATAATTTGGACTAGTCTCTGGTCCCAGCCACCGTACGCATTATTAAATGCAATCAAACTCTCATTAATTCTGACGTATTTGGCCACACATCGGTTAATTCAGGCAACTTTCTGAGCTCGGCGAGCGAGGAGCGCTGCAAATGTGCGACACAAAAGAGTAAAAACGGCACTAGCGCCCAACCGAAACGAAGCGGCTGAGTCTGCGTCGCCATAGTCATCAGTGGAAATTGTACTTGAATGACAGCAACGCTGGAACGCTTCGAGTCTACTTGTGCCTTTAAAGCCTTTATTCATGCGCTTACCGCCGTACATAACACCGTGTAGGCCATAGGCTTTCATAATTGCGTAGTTGCCATCCACGATCACGTCGATAGCGGCCGCAGTTTCTTCTGCAACGATTTCGGCAAACAGTAGTTTCGTTTTCCCTCAGTATGTGCGTTGGCCACGTGCCTAAAAAACTAAGTAGTCAGCATCCATGACTGCATGGATAGCGACTGCAGTTTCATCTGCAGCGGTTGCGGCAAACAGTTGCTTCGTTCTGACTCTGTGCAAAGCTGTCGAGTATGAAGAGTACCAGCTACATCACAATGGATGGACAATCTGTTGGTGATCAGCTCAGTGGCGAAAACATAATCGGGATGTGCACGCGGTAGTGCAAAGTTTGTTGCAAATGAAGGCGCCCTCCGCGACCGTGCTGCGAAGGAAGTCACGAGGCCTCGATTGCCGCTGCGAGAGCCAATGAGTCACGAGATAACAACAATTTCACCTTCCACTCTGCTTTGGTGCAAAATACCAACAGTATTTACTCATTCATTCACTAAATAAAGGCACGTTGATGTAGTAAGCATCTGCTTATTGTTTTCTGGATACCCTCAATAATTCGACATTCGGTTAATTCGGACATCTTTTTTGTTCCCGTGAAATCCAAATTAACGAGGTCTTGCTGTATATAAATGAGTAGTATGTGCAATAGAACCCCACAGATATGTTTTTAAGGGATTACGAAAAAAGAATGTAGGTATGATCCGGGAAAACACACCTTCTGATAAGGCTTGTAGCAGCACTACTGATGAGACAAAGAGCTACTCTCACACAAAACCTAACTTGAAGTTAAATAGCAAGTCATGAAACTCTTGAATACCGTCTCAGTAAAGCTCAGTATTGTTGAACATTGAGCACTTTTTTTGGAGTAGACATACGAGGTCTGTTCGAAAAGTATCCAACCTTTCACCGAAGAAAAAAAACTGGCATAACTGGAACGTTGGAAACCTAATGACCCTCAAAGTAGTCTCCTTGCGCCTCCAAACACTTCTCCCAGCGGTGCTGCCATTGTTGGAAGCATTCCGAGAAGGACTTTTTCGGAATAGAGTTTAGCTCAGCTGTTGTTGCAGCCATAACGTCCTCGCTTGTCTGAAATCGCGCTCCTTTCAATGGCCTCTTGATTTTGGGAAACAGCCAGTAGTAGCAGGAGGCCATATCAGAAGAGTAACAAGCGCGTTGAACTACAGGAGTCTGGTGTTTCGCCAAAAAAGTCTGAATCAAGTGCGAGGAATGTGCAGGAGCATTGTCGTGATGGATGCGCCAATTTCCTGTTGACCACAACTCTGGTCTCTTGCGCCGCACAGCATCACGTAGGCGACGGAGGACATCCTTGTAGTACTCTTTGGTGATCGTTTGACCCTGTGGTGCGTACTCGTGGTGTACCACACCGCGGGAGTCAAAGAAAGCAGTCAGCATCACATTTAGATTGCTGCGCACTTGGCAGGCCTTCTTTGGTCTTGGTGACGTGGAATGCTTCCACTATGACGACTGGGATTTGGTTTACGGGTCGTACACGTACACCCACAACTCGTCACCGGTGATTATGTGTTTCATGAAGTCGGGGTCAATGTTTGTGGAATCCAGCATGTCCTGTGAAACTTCAACACGAAGTTGCTTTTGCTCCATCGTGAGCAGCTTCGGGACGAATTTTGCCGCAACTCTCTTCATGGCCAAATCTTCGGTTATAATGGAATGTGCAGAAAAAGTGCTGATGCCGACCTCTTCCGCAATTTCTCGGATAGTCACATGACGGTCCCGCATCACCACAGCGTTCACTTCGGCAATGACCTGGTCATTTCGGCATGTTGATGGCCGACCGGAGCATGGCTCGCTATCCACCGATGTGGGGCCGTCTTTAAACCAGTTGTACCACTCCTTAACCTGTGTGCTGCTCATAGCATCAGTCACCGAAAGCCGTCTGAATCTTCCGAATGGTTTCCACTTGACTGTCGCCCATTTTCTAGCAAAATTTGATGCAGTAGCACTGCTCCAGTTGCTCCGTCATTTTTCTTGCAATAAAAAAACCGACGAGAGCACTGCGCACTACCTCACTCAAACTACCTCACGATAGCTACTGATGCTATCGGCAGGCGGGAAAAAATTTGTGCATGCGCACGAAGGTTCAAGGTCAGCTGATGCAAGCGCGCTTGTTTCATATCCATCAGGTGTTCGCAAAAAAAAATAAGGTCGGATACTTTTATAACAGACCTCGTAGACATGAATCAGGCTAAATGAAGCTTGCAATGTCCATCTGGAACTTTGGTCTAACCGTCAATAACAAGTCTCTTTTCAAGCACTCACAGCACCTTTTCAGTTTCAACGTAGCATTGCATATCGAAGTAACCGCAGAAAGTATCGAAGGTGACAAGACAGCGTCCACAAAAATGGGTGTGGAGTGACCCCCTTGTGTCTTCATCCACCTCTTCTTGGCTTTCAAATGCGTCAGCTATGTTGACACCGGTGACCATCTCAACAAGGCGATGGTGATCAGTGTCGACTTGTAGATTAGAAATTTCACATTCTTTGACAGTAGGTATGCTGGCTAAGAGAATAGCCGATATTCTAATTGACATTAAAAGAAAAAAATGGAGCTGGGCAGGCCATATAATGCGTAGGATGGATAACTGGTGGACCATTATAATTACAGAATGAATACCAAGAGAAGGGAAGCGCAGTCGAGGACGCCAGAAAACTAGGCGGGATGATGAAGTTAGGAAATCTGCAGGTGCAAGTTGGAATCAGCTAGCGCAAGACAGGGGTGATTGGAGATCACAGGGAGAGGCCTTCGTCCTGCAGTGGACATAAATATGGGCTGATGTGAAGATGCTGGCTAAGAACATGTCATTTGGAAGCACTTGAGGGCACAAATTGAAGATAGGAAGTGCGAGAAAGGCGCCGTTGTCAACGACAGTCACAGATATTAGCCCTGTGACCTTTGAGTGGCGCTATCTTGCATGTGACGTCAGTGGGGAGACTGCGCTGTTCTGTGTGCGCTCGCTACGTAAAGGCAACTTGAAGCTGTTGGCTAATGTGCTCTGCTCGAGTGTTTCATATGTGAGTGTGCAGGCATGTAGAACAGTACACGGAATGTTCTAGGACACTACATTTCCTGCTAAATGGAGCGGAATTACCATCGTCACTCCGCTTAGGCTGGATTGCTCCTGGCGTCGTCTGCTAGTCATCAGTGTGTACAATTGTGTGTACGGCAATGGTTTATCGTAATTGCCGTCCTGTTGTTGGGGCACTCTCATAATGATTTGTCGGCCGTTTCTGACAATGAACTACAGCATTTGGCCTTCAGCTACTGTTTCTGTGTAGTAAAACTGTGTTTGTCTGTAAAGCGCATGCTGTGTGTTCGGTCACCCGCTCCATTGGCCACACACATTCCAATTTTGTTGCTGCCCAGTGTGTTAAGCATATCACCAAACATTTTTGATGCCATTCTCAGGAAACTATGTGGTCGCTGTGGCGCATTCATGCAGGCACTGCGATAGCGGCATTGCTGCCAAATGCAGTCTGAATCTGAAACGTCTGATAGAAGGGCAGACAAAATGAGTGGGGGAGAACAGAGTTACGCAGCCTTGTGCTTAATCCAGAGTCCCCCACTACAGCGTGCCTCATAATCAAATCATGGTTTTGGCACATAAAACCTCAAATTCTACTCAATTCAATTCAACTCAAAGTGCATTTTCGAAGCCATTTCTAGTAGTCTGAAAGTACATTGAACTGACATAGTCTTATATTAACCTAAACAAACATAAAATATTTGTGTTATAAAGTCGTAATGAGATTTATTTGCAAGAAAATAGTGTAAAACATGCTTGACGATTGCAAAACACGATAGACCGTGGTGAAACTAATGTTCAAGATAAACCGAGTGTCAGTAAAATAATGAGATGTTTCTTGTCTGAAAGAGTTTTATATATGCAACACCAAGTGACTAGAATTATGAGTGAAATGCAAAATTTGTATTCAGCAACAATGCCACTTAGTCGACAAGAAATTTTGTGAATGAGCCCTGCAATCATGCTCCATTTCCAAATGTTCGGTGTGATGTTCTATGGCCAAGTCACGATATTGTGTCCCTGCCCGCAAGGGCTGTGGTTATAGAAAAAAAAGTTTGTTGTACATTAAAAAAATTGCAATTTTCAGATCTTACATGTCAACGCCAAAACCACTATATAATTATTAGACATGCCGTATTAAAGGACTGAAGATTAATTTTGACCATCTGGGTTTCTTTAACGTGCTACTAAATCTAACTATACACTAGCGTTTTTGCATTTCACTGCCATCGAAATGTGGCCACCGCCGCCGAGGGTTGAAACAGCGACCTTGAGCTTAGCAGCACAATGAGATTGCCACTGGGCTAACACATCGAGTGGTTGTATGGAAGATACATTAAATATATAATGCTTGTTGTCCTCCTACTGCTGGCGTTTATAAAACTAACACTAGCAAAAAATACAGATAGTATTTGGAGAATGCCCTCCTAAGCGAGCGTGCAGTCCAAGCACGAGCAAACAAATGAAAATGAAGCTATTCTAGCCGGAGCATAGCAGACGACAAAGGCGAGTTCCACGTTTGATATCACCGGAGTGCCATTTGCAGCGCCACCATTAGTCACTCACACAGCTACTATGAGGAATGGCAACACTCCAGGCCAGAAGAACGTCAAAGAGGGGGCAGAGCACCACTCAGGAACATGTGGCTGTGAGGTCAAAACGGCGTAGGTGACAGAGAGAAAGAGAGCAAGGAGAGGAAAGGCAGGGAGGTCAACCAGACAAGCGTCCTGTTTGCTACCCTACACCAGGGGCAAGAGAAAGGGGGAATAGAAAGAGGAAGCTGAGCCAACAGGCGCACATCCTGAAGGCAGCATAAGTGCGGCAGGGTGACGTCAAAAGTACAGATGAGCAGAGGGAATTCCAGCTGAAGGATGCCGGTAGCACATTCAATGAGCGCGGAATGACTCGATAAAAATTACAACTAAAGCATAATGTCATGGGGGCACTGGTCGATGATAGCAAAGAGGACGTACATAGAAAGGCAGGTGATGCTATACAGGAAGAAGACATGCCAAGAACAGCTGACATGCCGTCGTCAGCAACATGGAGAACCTGTGCGGCTGCCAGTGTGAGGACATTCTTCATACGTCTACATAGGTCAGTACTCATTACTGACACATGTGCTCTGGTAGAGTGCCTGGACAGGTATGCCGTCTATTTCAACGTCAATTACACTTCTCCTCATGGACACAAAAAGAGGATTTGGTGCTATAGTAGCGAATGCAGCACCACCTTCGGGCACTGCATTCTTTAATCATTAAAGTGCGGCTGAGAGCTACAGGAGATGAATGGCGATGGGGCTGCAGCAAACAGGATGATGAATGAAATGTTTGAGGCAAACAAGATTGTTGTCCACACAGGGTGAGCAACTGTACCATGCACTGCTAGCAGAAGCATAGGCGGCATTCGACTCAACAGGAAGTGAAAAACAGCAAGAATTGCTGTCGAAGTCGAAAGGGCTCAGGTTGGTAGGCATGTTAGGTGTCAAAAGCCAGGTGTTGCAACAATGACGGGTGACATGTCCAACATGGCAGCAGGTGAAACAAAGTGGCTGATCATCTGCAGTTCTCTACTCAGTTGGGTTGCGATAATGTGGAGAGAACTGTCGGCTTGAGAACACAAAAGGAGGTCGTTCAATGAGTCGAGGAGTAGTGACAGAACGCATGAAATGAATACCAATATTTGCAAATTGCTGGTGAATGATGGCTTGGACAAGCAGAACTGAAGCCGGGTTGGTGTCCCAGCTTAATGCATGGAAAGAAGCGGGTGCTTCCAGCTCACGCCGAATAATTCGCGTCAGGTCTTCTGATGCCGACGAATGTTACAGTGCCATTTCGTTTTCACACAAGGACGCGGCAGCAGTATTTGAAAGCCTAGCTTTCAATACTGCTGGCATCTACAGTAGAACTGCTTTCGCACAGGAGCAGATTGAAAGCACTGTCGGCAATTGCCTTCAACACAAGCCTGTTCTTAGCTTCTGTCATGTCGTCATTGGCTTTACTAAGGCATAGAGCCAGCACGTCCTGGATATATGAGACGTAGGGCTCTGTCGATGAGTGGGCGCGGAATGCCAGTTCCTTCTTTGCGGCAATTTCTTGAACAACAGGCTTTCCAAGGAGTTCTTCTAACTTCAGTTTACATGTGTCCCAGCTGCTTTGTTCTTGTTGCCTTGTTCTTCTTGCCGTGCCTTTAAAGTAGAAAATAATGTTGGCTAGCATGACGATGGAATCCTACTTATTTTGGGTACTCATGCGCTCGAACATGGCCAATCAGTTTTCATTGCCGATGCCATCAGTCCCGCAGAATGTCCCGCGATTATGTGTCAGAACAATTGACGGTGAGGGCAACACTGATGGTGAAGAGAACGTTGATTCAGAGGTCTTGCTGCCAGGCATGGTGGAGACGGCGATGCGACATCTGCTGCGGAGCTTCATTGCCAGCCACAATACATCTCACCTTTACCAATATATTAGGGGGATGCAGGAAACATACGAGGTGCTACCCGAAAGTTCCGGGAATTTGAAAAGCGCAGGCAAACTGTGTGTGGTACACATTTCTGCCGCTAGATGTGGTTAGCAGTATGCCCTGCGGATCAGTGTGCTGAACGACTTGTGTCTAAGAAGAAGTGTTGTTTTGCGAAGCGTTGTTTTGCAACGCAATGTTTCACTGATTTGGCGCATTTCTTAGCAACCAATATGGAAGACTTCAAGGCGCAAAGGATTTGCATCAAGTTTTGTTTTAAAATTGGCAAAACTGCAGCAGAAACTCATTGTATGCTAGTGGACACTTTTGGAGTCGATGCCATGAGCCAAAGTAGGGCGTTTTTATGGCATAAACACTTTAAAGAGGGTAGAATGTGTGTTGATGACAAACGTTCTGGACGCGTGTCAACGAGCACAACCCCGGAAATGATAGCGGAAGTTTCTAAGGCTATCCTTCACTAGTCATCGCAGGCTAACTATAAAGGATGTCTGCGACATTGTAGGACAATCGTACTAGTGCAGTTCAGCAAATTTTGCCGGATGTTTTGAACATGAGGTGCATTTCTGCGAAATTCGTGCCAAGACTGCTCAGTGACGAACAGAAGCTGCACTGTGTTTCTGTCTGTACGGAACTGAAGCAACAAGTCAGAGACAATCCCACATCCTCTCCAGTGTAATAACCGAGGATGAGACATGGGTTTATGGCTACGATCCTGAAACCAAACAGCAGTCGTCGCAATGGAAGTCGCCAACTTCTCCGTGGCTGAAAAAGGGCACGTCAAGTTCGTGGCAATGTGAAGTACATGCTCATTGTTTTTTTTTTTTTGACCTACATGGAATTGTCCACAAGGAATTCGTACCTCCTGGGCAAACCATATATAAGTGAGTTTACTGTGACATTTTGAGGCGTTTAAGAGAGAACATGCGTCGCAAACGTCCGGAGAAGTGGAAGAACAACTGGTTTCTCCATCACAACAATGCACCTGCTCACACACATCACTCGTATGACAGTTCCCGACTTCCAAACAAATCACAGTTCTTCCGCACCCACCCTATTCACCTGACTTCGCCCCTCGTGACGTTTTCTTGTTCCCAAAGTTGAAGTTGAGGCTGAAAGGACGTCGGTTTCACACTGTTAAGAGATCCAGTTGGAATCGCAGGCGGTCCTCAATACACTGTCGCCTGGAGATTTTCACGAATGCGTGGAATCGTGGCAGAAACGTTGGGATCAGTGTATACATGCTCAAAGGGACTACTTTGAAGGAGACAGTGCTGATTAGGCGTTATGGTCAACACACTTTTTTTTCCGACCTGAATTACCAAAGCTTTTGGGTAGCACCTCGTATATATGGTGTATTTAGAGACTATGTACAGGAAGAGTCAAGACAGCTGACAAAAAACACATGTGCACAAGGCTGTGCCCAAGATCGTAGTCTTCTTCCTTCGTCACCCCGTAACAATACAAAAATATGTTGCAGTTTGCTTTCTCAATGAAGCCAAGCCAAAGAAATCCACGTACTACCCATCATTCCCAAGGCTGTAGAATGACTTCATTGCCATTTCTCCCCCCCCCCCCCCCAATCTTAGTTAATCTCTACGGTGGACACCGCCTATTTCTTTTACCAGTACAAAACAAATTGTACAAATCAATGTGTTGAGTGGCACATGCGCTGCTCACAATGGCATGTGTCCCTTGTGCACATGTGTGCTGTTGTTCCTTTCGTCAATGCACTCTGTCATACGGCACCACTGACAAAAATCCGCTTACTACATGTCCCAATACTGCCAAAAGTAGATGGCAATGACTTCACATCAGGGCACATGAAAACTTGAGAAGCAAAGAAGTTAGAGAACTATGAAAAAATGCGATAAATACAAACACCACATCAACCTAAGTTATTTCAACATTTCACTTTAATGTTCCTATAAACCATTTAGGTGAATTTCATGCAAGTAATAAAGCAGTCTCTGACCATGACTGTCTGGCTTGAGAGATCACACCTAACGCTCAAATACACTCAGACAGATATGCAAGCCAAGGAGACATGAGTCGTCAATATAGTCAATAACCTAATTCAGGTTCACTGCAGGCCAAACGTATCTCCGAGCGATCTACAATTACAGTCAACGACCGATTTTCCGGATGCCCAATTTTTCGTACATGCCCAGTATTTCGGATGCTTTCGCGGCACTGCCCTTAGAGTTGTAGAATTGTACCCCATAGAGTCAATGCATAAGAACGTTTGAAATTTTGGGCACAAAAAAACGTCGTCATCCGATTTTCGAAACTTTTTTTATATGTCCGCAGGTCTGAAATGGCATTTATCAAAGCCAGCACCGGCGCGATTTTGATTATCTCGCCACCTCGAACCGGTGCTATCGCACGCTGATCTGCTGGCAGCCATAGCCACCCCCGCAGCAACGCTAGGCCTCGCTGCTTCGACGTTCGCTACCAAGCTTCTTGCTGTTCGTTGCCATGTGTTTCATTGAAACAATTTGCAGCTGTTAGCAATGGCACTGACTCCGCCTTTGTAATTCCTGCCAATGGCTTCGAAGCTCAGAAAGCACGAGGCGTTGCATAATGCCGGTTCTTGAAAGTCAGCTTCGCATTGCTACAGCAAAGCTATGCAGTGAAGTATACGCAATATATTGTGCTGAAGCGTACCTAGAGTGGGAAGGGGCAATTGTCACGGGACATGGTATGTTTGCCTAAATTATACACGCGTGCACCCGCCCGTCTCCTACCACAGTATGAGCATGGATACGCCTAATAAGTGTACTGGCAGGCCTTTAGAGCCATTTCGAATGTACCTGTGGCGATTTGAGTCTTTGGTGGCAGTAAAAGGCATGCATTCGATTTTTCGGACTGCCCAATTTTTCGGGCGTTTTCACGGCCCCTAGGGTGTCCGAAAAATCGGACGCTGACTGTACTCCTGTCTTGCATATGCTAGCTCTGTCCCATTCCAGCAAATTTAACCATTCCATTACACCACCTTACCCTCTTCCATTCCCACCGGTGTGGCTCCCCACCTGGGCACACCATTGTGTTACTCTAGCAGACAACTGGCTGTCTTCTCTATGCATTACGTCGTCTGCACAGCTTAATTTCTTCCTCTTAATTTCAGTGTAATAATATATGCTACCCAATCTGTTGTCCAAATTTGTTGTCCATGCCCTTCCTGTCCTGTTGTTCCCTTTCTTTCCTGAAGTGTTTCCTTTTCCTTCAGGCACTGGAAATGTCACGAATGTCTAGCTTTCAAGTAGCCCAGCTTTCAGCTTTAAATATAGCTAGCTACCCGTATGCTCTCAAATCCATACCACTATCTTCCTGCCTCTTAAAGGGCCCCCAGACCTATCCGAGCTCAAAAACGTGTTATATATAGCGGCAGCTGTACTAGTCTACAATGAAAGTACAGCCACAAAGTTTTCGAAACTGCGCCTCTGTAGTAGAGTTACAGCCGCTTGCTGAACGACTACACGGCTGCCAGGCTTTCTGGCTTGCCTTCGTTACCTTCCCTCCTCAATCAATTCAAATAAACTTTTTTTTTTTAGGTATATATGCTGGATGGTCATTCTGGGCTAAAAGTTGCACAAGTAGCTTGGAAGTGCCTCAACAGAACTTACAGGCAAAAGCAATCAAACATGCACAACTACAACAGTACGAAATAACAATAACTAAAAGCAAGCAAACAGTGGAATTGCTGAAAATGGGAATGCAAACTCTGCCAGGTGCTTCTCTATACTTCGTGTCACCAACTCCCTGCAATGCAGAGCTTTGGGCCATGCCAACTGACGAGCATGGAGATCTAGAGGAAGGGTTCTCCTATCATCCACCTCTGATCACCCTTCAGGTCACACTGACTGAATGGAGGCTTTATGGAAGCATCAGTGGCACACAATGGGTGAGCCCCCCCTCCCTTCTTGGAACCTATGCCCAGCTCTTCTCACACTGGCGCTCTTATCCCTCATCCACAGACCAATCAACAACTTTTACCCTGGTGATGTCACGTGCTTGCCCCTGCTGGCGACACAACGTGCTAAGAAAGGATTCAGAAAAGCCTGAAGAGCAGCGCGGGGTTGTTTTTCAAATTTGTGGCTTCTCCACGTCGCATAGCCCTGCCATGTCCGTCAAGGATTGGTTGTCACGGCATCAGGGTGTCGAACGGAAAGGAATACCGGTTCGGTTCAGGTTCGGGTTCAGCGCACTCATATTTCGTTCCGGTTCAGTTCCAGTTTGGAGAAATAAAAATTTATAACGGTTCGCAACAAGTTAGAATGCACTGTAGAATGCACTGACTGTATAGTTTTCAAGGATAACAGTACGCTGTCTTCCATGGCTTGGGAGTGCTTGCCATATATGCTCCAACACATTTTCACTTTTCTCGAAAGCAAAGCAGCAACTGCAAGACTGGGCCCTTTCTTCCTACACGATACAGTGAGACATTCGCACTTCACAAAATCCAACGCACTCTAGTCAAAGCCTCACCTGGCATGGGAACTTGCGAATGCTCTCGACTAGGTACTGATATGACTTCCAGTCCCGCGCCAACAATAGGCCCATGACTGGTATCACTTGGAAGGAGTAATTGTCGTAGATGCTTTAAAAAGAAAAGAAAAAGAAAGAAACATACCAAATAAGATGGTTAGCACACTACAGAGATACACAATCAATCAACTTTATTCCCTAAATAGAGCAGCAAACACAAAAACATTGATATTTTTGTTAGACATACATTTCCAGGGATTAAACTATCTTCCTAACCACACATCAATGTTGCACAGCAACATGCTGCAAGAGAATGCTTCTGTGTGAAGAATGTCATGTATTGGTCAGTTAAAATCTGTTGATGAAACATAAGAGAGAAATAGTACTACATCGGTTTAGGCTGGTACGCTACCCTTTCAGAATTCAATTCACATTTATTTCACAGTAAAAGGTTGTTTACCAGTGAGGAGAAGCAAGGCCAAAAATCACTTTTTGAATTTAACACCCAAACCAAGGCATCAATGCACGGAGCAAGGTTACAAGGAGTGCTGACTCAGCAGATAAGAGTCTGCCCTTACTGTGCTTATTGCTAAGTTCTTACTGCTTTCGACTGCAGCTCGACTCATTTGTTATCTAATGTTTGAAAATGAATTAGTCATGCTAAGTTGCGAGGATGGTCTGTGAAATCATAAGGAGCTGCTGCCCTCGTCGTAGTACCACCTCCAGCCATCTTCCCCTTTTGCAATGTTTCCTAGTGCATCAAGCTCCTACACTTGGCAAAGGTTACTTAGGTACAGTGGAATCTCGATCATACGAATCTCACGGGGTCACGAAAAATATTCGTATTAGCCGAAATTCGTATCATCGAAACACAATTAGAACTAGCTAAATTAAAGAGTCGGAGGTGAACTCACTCAGGCACACGCACGTAAAAAGCATTTACAGTATAGATTACTTATAATGTAACTGTTTATAGTGCAGAACAGGCTACAACGCGGCATTTTCCGACTCCCGTTTACCCTCCCATAGCACTCCATGTATACGCATACCGCTTACAGTGCAGCCGCGTGAGACGAAATACCAGTTATAATGCGGCTTCCGCTGGAAAATCTCGCTGACAAGGGCGGTAGCGAGCACGCTTCTCAACGAGGTGCGCCCACCGACGGGAGAGGAGATCAACGAGGGCGATGCAGAGGAGGAGCATGAGACGTGGAGCATGAGTCCAAGAGCGACAAAATCGTCGCCGCGCGCCGTATGTGCGAGTGAAAGCGCGCCTTTCGCGCGGGGGACGCGTGCTTCACGCACGGAGAGCGAACGCACAGCGGAGAGCAAACGCGACTTCCGTCATGGCCGGGTGTGCCAGTCGAGTTCGGCCCTGCTTCCGTCGCGCGAAAGGCCGGGGGGAGGGGGTATGGGAGGGGGGGGCGACACTGCGCTCTGGGGCACCAAATGCGTACCTTGCAACCGGGCGCGAGGGTAACTGGCGACGCAATCTCCCACGCAAAAGGAGCAAAGCGGGAAGGCAGCGCAGGAGGGAGGGAAGGAGGGAGGGGGGCTTCAACTCGGCCAACAAATGCATTCTTGTACTTTGTGCCTGTGCCGGCTGTCGGGGTTGTCGCACGCACCGTACCCTGAAAGCGATCTCCACACGGCTCTGACCTTTGTATGCGCTGTGCTTACGCCGCTCAGTTTCCGTTGTAGCGATAGACCGCACTTCCCCACGAGCGCAAAAGCAAGAAAAGCGCCACCGTGTCAAACTCTTCGCGCCCAGTCGCGGCCTCTACGTTGTCCGGCGCCGCGTCCGCGCCTCCGCACCAAAAGAGAAAAGGAGAAAGCGCGTGACTGTGCGCTGTTCTCTTTCGCGGCCGTCGGTGGGGCGGCGTTTATTCGTATCAACCGACGCGGGTCGAAAATCGATTCGTAACAACCGTTCTCTAGCACGTTGCAAAGTAATGGGGCTCGGCCGGGACCACAGAAAAATTCGTATCATCCGAAAATTCATATTAGCCGTGATCGTATCATCGAGATTCCACTGTATTTGCTAATTTAGAGGCACCTGGCTCTTGACTCTTTATTTTCTTTCAGCATTTCTTTAAGGGCATTGACAAAAAAAGGAATTTGTAGACCTATTCTAAATGGCAAGCAGTGATAGCAATCATATATCACGCAAGAATACTCGAATGTACTTGAACAGTTGCATTTTTGCTGCACGTTGCGTCAGCCACGTGATCCTGCACTACAGTGTCTTGACTGCTCGCACTATGTGTTGACCTCTTGACCACATTCGCCTTAGGGCTTTGGCGCCTACAATTTTTAGCTACAGTGGAATCTCGTTAAACTATACCAGCTTAAGCCATAGTTTCTTATTAAACGTAGTTGAGACGAATAGCCGACTCAGCTACCCTTTAATTTAATGCATTTAGTACCCGCTTAAGCCGTAGCGGTACATTGTGTACCTGTCGGTTATTGCATACACTTGCACTTGTCGAATGCCCATCCTACTCCTCAGTTGCAGTCTCGCGCTCCTTCAGCCCACCAATTCTGCACGGAGCACGCCAAGTGCGAGCTATGCGTTGCATGCATATGCACGGATCTCCGTGGCCATAGCGGAGCCTAGCCTCCGAGCCGCACCGCGCACTATCTCGGACTAGTAGTAATCTTGGAGGCCACGGCGGACCGACCTAGCGAGATCTCGTCTACAAGTGCTCTCGTAAGATCCTACGTGACGCAGTTACCGGCGAGAGCAGTCAGAGCAGCCGTGGACGTGCGCACATGTGCACAGTTGTTTTGTTAGCCGGCCACATTGCATGCGTGCTGAACTTCGCGACAGTAATCTGCGGACGCGGTGTGATTGTGACAGGACCGCACAATGTCAAACAGGCAAGTGAAGCATCGCGTGATGAGCATCAAATCAATGGCGATAGTCAATGCCATCCAATGTGGAGCAAAGAAGTCCGTGTTGGCACGGGAGAAATGCCTGCCACTGAGTACTGTTTGTGGCATTTGGACAGCCCGAGAGAAGGTGGTGAATGGTGCACCGTCCAACCTCAAGCGCTGCCGTTTAAGGGGCTCAAGTTACCCAGATGTCGGAAGGCTTTGGTGCGTTGGCTGAAAAATGCAAGGGCAAAAAACTTGCCTGTGACCGGACCCCTTCTCACCGAAAAAGGCACTGTGCTTTGCCAGACAGATGGGTCACGACAGTGTTGTTTGCATCAGTAGCTTGCTCGCTAGATTTAAAGGGCCCCTAAACCACCTCAGATATTTTTTGAACATTTCAAGTAAACACGCGCATCGTGTTCAGAATGCCGTCACAATCAACGATGCCAAACGCTGCAGTGCTACGCGCCGCGGGAGCGCCACAAAATAAAAAAAACAATGCCGTCCTCCTCCCCTCGCCTTTCCAGTATCCCCAGTGGTTGTCACGATGTCAGCAGGGGGAATCTGGTGATGTCAAATGCAGAAACGATGTCCATTGGTCGAACAAGAACCTACGACTTCCGGTTAGTCTGCTAGAAGGTACGCGTGCTTTCTGCTTTTCCTCGTCGTGTTGCTCGTTTGTCCGACCTTGCGAATCGGTAATTACAGCCTGCAACGCAAGTGCCAAATCGCTCGCGTTCCAACACAGTCGTGCTTAGCGGTCTGATTAGCTGCGCGAACAGAGTGCGACAGTGTTGGCCTTTCCAGGCGTGCGCGCAACACAGGGTCTATAGCGGTACGCTTCGCATAACACGGGCTGGCACCGCAGCAACAGCAGGTAGCCGAGAAGAGCTGAGTCCCCGTCCACTTTACCGGCACGGTAACTCGTCGCACGCCGTTTGCCATTCGCGGGCCGCCGTTCGACAGCGGTTTTTGCTCGCGAACGGTGAGATATCCTTGCCGTACGTAGAGAGGATGAGACCGGGACTCATTTGTGCGGCAGCCTCACCGCTGCTGATATCGTCGCTAGGCCTTTTCTTGTTCCCTTCAAAGCTAAAACGGACGGCGCTTCGAAATAAAATACCGACGCTCACAAGTCGCAATATTTTCTTATCGTTGTTATTGCTCTTCGCAATAATTGTACACAAAGAAGAAAAATACGCCGAGATTAGCGGCACCGTATGCTGCGATGCGAGCACAGCCGAGCCCGTTGTCTCCCGGCGGTCCGTGCACTGCAGCTGAGCTGCAGCCGATGTTTTCGTTGCCGGTGGCGGAGGCGCGCAGCTTCGCAGTCGTCGATTGGCCCACTGATCGTGCAGCGGGCGGGGCGCCGGCCAAACTGCCGTCTACTTAGGACACCTCTCGCGCAGCAGACGTTCTACAGCACTGGCGGCCGGTTCGCCGTTAGTATATGTGTTGCTAGCGTGGACGTGCCTTAACCGGAAGTAGGCAGTGTTTTGAGAAGCGTGTTGGCGATGACGTATGTCACGTGACCTTTCAAGAAGCACTCAGCGAGGAGGGGAGACCTGCCGATGAGGAGAGTAGCGAAGGAAAGAGCGAAACGAGCGAGGGCCGTTTTTCGATCTAACTCCGCTATTACGGCACCATTTCGAAAAATTCTCGCGGCTACGTGTTCGTTGTAGACTCGTGCACAACTGCAACACCACAACTAAATTTCGACCTCTAGGTGGTTTAGGGGCCCTTTAAGACGCGGTACACAAAGGTTGTTTCCGGCAAAGGTGCAACATATCTTAGGAGAGTATTCCCCAGAAGACATATTCAACATGGACGAATGGGCACTTTTTTTTAAGATGTTGCCGAACCGAACTCGAACTTTTAAAGGGGAATCGTGTACAGGCAAAAACAAGTGAAGGATAGAATATCGGTCACATTTGCAGCCAACATGGCAGGAACAGAAAAGCTGCCGCTCCTCGTTATTGACAAGGCCGCGAAGCCAGGTGCTTCAAGGGTGGTCGACTTCCATCAGGCATGTTCTATCGCAACAACACTAAAGTCTGGATGACCTCGAAGCTATTCAAGGAGTACGTGTGCCTACTGGACCGTCACTTTACCGAGAGCAGAAGAAAAATTCTTATGGTGATTGATAACGCACCAGCTCACGTGGAACTGGAGAAACTTTCTGCAGTGAAGTTGGAGATCCTGGCAGCAAATACCACCGCCCTTTCACAGCCCTTGGATCAAGGAATCATTTGGTCTGTCCAACACTTGTACCGTTAAACATGCTGCGCAGGATGCTTATTGCAATGGAAAGTGGCAAGACTTACAACATTGACATGCTGGGCGCGATCCATATGCTGGCGTGTTCCTGGCACCAAGTAAAAGCCGCAACTGTGAAGAACTGTTTCGCGCGTGCACAGTTCATTGTGCCTACCCAAGAAATCAACCCAAGCGAAGTGGATATGGATGAAGAAACTGCTGACGACAGCGACTGCGAGGCGCTGCTTGCAGAAGTTTTGGAGCGACAAGGTGGCAGCGACAGAGTGCCATTTTCGGTATTTTGCGATGTCGACAATGACATCGGAGCTTGTGAAGATTTGTCCGACAGTGACATTGTTAACGCTCTCGGTACCAAGTTACCCAGCGCAAGCGACGGTGAGGACGACGATAACGCTGAACAGGAAGATGTGCCTTGTCCATCAGTTGCAGAAACAGCGCGAGCACTGGATGTGATGTGGCTAATCGCTGAAAAGAGAGGGTTAATGTACACATTGGCCTTCCACTTGCACGGCTTCAAAACTGCAGTTGTCGTTGCGAGGCCGCCGAAGTGGCAAACGAAAGTAACTGATTTCTTGCAGCGTATTTCGACAAAATAAAGAAGTTTCTTGGTTTTCTTGCGAAATATGTTTAATTCCACAGGCAGGTAAGCGCATATTTCTTACTTTCGGGTAAGCAGTACAGTCGAGCCAGACTATATCAAACCCGTTTATATCAAATTATCCAGTATATCAAACAATTTCTAAACATGGTAAATTTAAATTGAGAATATATAGCAAAAGTTACTGTTACATCGAATGAAAATAGCAACGACAACCGATATATCAAACTCCATGTGCCTCAAAAGTGCCCCAGCAAGTTGGCTTTCCCTCGTGGTGGCGGAGAAAACTGCCGGCGCCACCCTAGAAAAAGTGGTTTAGACCCGGCTGTGCACGGGCGAACACCCCCCTGCAAGAAATGATTCTGGCCTGCTCGCAGCGCTTACAGCCAATCAGAGGCCGTCGTGCTTTCTCCGAGGCGTGGAGGCGGTACAACTGAGCGCCATTTTTTCTTTCTTTATGCTTGTGTGCCTGCTGCTGCCTCTTTTCCTCGAGTCCTCATTCAGCGTGGTCCGTTTGGAGCGAGCTGGCAGAGTTCCCGGGTGCTATCGACGGATCGACATTCGACGAGTTCGTCAGTGCGGACGATGATGTCGCCATCATGGGCCTGCTACAAGATGAGGACTACGTTGCAGACGTCGTGCCAACCACGAGCCAAAGCGACAGCAATAAGGAAATTGACAGTGGCCCATTGCCTACATCCTCCGAAGTGATTAGTGCACTTGCGTTGGTCCGGCGCTATTGCGTGAATATAGAAGGTTGCGGCCTCAGCTGCTCCGACTCGTTGGACAACGTGGAGGCATGCGTGCTGTCGCAGGCAGCGAAGTCGTTGAAACAGAAGAAAATCCAGGACTATTTTGTTCCAAAGTAGGGCACGCAAGTAAGCCACCATATTAATAAAGTACTTTTCTTATTGGTATGTGCCTTTGCGTCATCAAATCCTATAGCGGGCCTATATCGAATTATGCCATATATCGAACTAATAAACGTTTTTTGGCGAGTTCGATAAACCCGGGTTCGACTGTAGTGTCGCTTAGCACGTACTTTCCTTGCGTCCCCGTCAGGTACGGTTTAACGAGATTCCGTTGTACATACAGCTTTTGTCCTATTTCCCGCAGCACATAGTCCCAGCCCTCTGTTACTGTGTGAGCAAGCCTTTCTTTGGCATTATGCGAGTTTTGTGCAGGTGCAACTTTCCTTCGTAGTCCACCATTGCATTTAGCCACATACACATTTACTGTTATCCTTGAAAAGAAAAGTACACAGTCAGTGTGTTCTACAGTGCATTTTAACTGGTTTGCAAACCATTATAAATTTTTATTTCTCCAAACCGGAACTGAACCGGAACGAAATATGAGTGCTCCAGTATGTTTTTCTCCTTAGGCAACCAGCTTGAGCCTCAAATAGCAAGGTACTGCCCTTTGTGTTATCGTACAGATTTTACCTCCTAATTTCTTTCTTCTCATTCCTGTAAATCTCTACGGTCCTTTTTGTTTCCATTCTTTGCATCCAATTCACTGTCTCTGTTTCTCTCACTTTCTTTCTGATGACTCCTTGTTGTCTATTAACAGTTATTACACTGTACTTGGTTGCCAACTTTCTCGACCTCTTCGTCCATTCTGTGTCCACGCTTTTCAGATACAGATACTTGTGCACTTTAGCCGCCCATTTATTTTCATCCATGTTCCTGAGTCTTTCTTCAAAACTAATTTTGCTCTGCACTTCTCTGGCTTCACCTTTCACCCGACTTACCTTGGTTTCGCGGGTGAGCGAAATATTTGAGAATAATGACCACTGTGTCAATAAACTTATCAGTTGTCAGGCTGAGCATTCAAATTAACCTGTAAAGCATGTGGAACCTTACTCGGTAGGCTGTGTAGGTTAATGACAAATAAAGAAGAGGGCTTTGCTTTAATGTAAGGTTAATGTACTGTTTGTTTGCTTTAATGTAAGGTTAAGGGCACTATTTCCAGCCAGTTTGTAAGATTAGCAATAATATTTCAGTCAAGAATCGAAATATTCTTTTGAAGTTTTTTACATTGTTTCTTTTACCCCTGTTTTCTAAAGCTAAAACCATCTTCGGCCTCAATTATTGACCAATTTCGACTTTGATAACGGCAGCATGCCCTAATCACATAATGCGTGCTAATGTTGAGCAGCGGTTTCACAATAGCGGCTTTTCGCGAGTTTTTAACATTGTGCCGCTGCTAGTTATTCTCCCTCTCCGTGCCAATGTTTATACATAGCAGTGTATAGAAGGTTTATGTTGGGAACTAGGGACGTCACACTGAGGGTGACGTGGCCACAAATGTTCACAGCCTTGCTGTATCCTCTTGGGTCGCACGGGCCCAATGGGGGCAAGCAAATCAATTACTTAGGAGTGACACGTAATGACATCATGCGCAGAAAGCTTGTCTGTTAATTCTGCCACTTGAAGCTGCTCAACAATAACCCTAACTGGCATTCCAGGGTTCTCACACACCATGGCCTCCCCTTGCAGGAGAAGCTCAACCACCTGAATAGTGCCTGACAGTGTTTATTTTTGCTTCGTCTCAGATGATAATTAGCCATAAAATGTTGTCTCACCCCAAAAATAAAGGATTTCGCGACATTCAAGGAGGTGGCAATCTGCACGTCACTGCAGTCTGCATATAAGGAGACTAGGACAGCGCATGGCTTCACCTCCTGTGTCACAGTGGAAGCCGATACCTTAGAATAAGCAGAGGAGTTGGTGAAAACAAGTTAAGCACCTAGAGAGATAAAATGAGGAGGTTGATGTCTACGGTGATCCGAAGCCGTGTTCTCAAATACCTAGTGCACCCAGTACATGTACTGCGAACCGTAAAAGGAAAGAAATATCATATTGTGATGCGTGCAGGTATAATAGTTCCTGCTCATGGACAGTGAAAATAATATACTTCAGTGATCAGTATAATAGAAGTATATCCTGTCAAGGTACATGCAAAGATGCATGTTTTAGCATTTATGCAATGGGTCTACTGCAATGGGTTTCAGCAATGGGTCTTGTGGAGATGCAGGAACACTGTGAATGCATATGCGTATGAGTGAGCAATACCAGTGACAAAAGAAAACAATTTTTTTTACTCCTAAGATGCTTTTCTGGAGTAAGCATTTGTAATTTGTTTTCAAATTTGGTACAGCATATCATTAGGGTCCTCTGTTTTCAGGTGAAGCCCTATAACTTGTGATTTTTGCACCCCGAACAAAACTCTTGAAAATCTGGTTAAACCCAATTTCTCCCCGAATTTCGCCCTTTCATAAAGAGTAAGAACAAATGCAGGTATAACAAAACTAATGAACGCTGCCCATCTTTTGTAAGCAAGTGGTCAAGATATACAATATTATTACCCTATGAATATGTTATCCTCAAGCGAAAGCTGGAATAAATGTATAAAAATATATATTCAGTGCCTCCCAGCCCTGAGTCCATGAACGAAGGCTTCTAGATAATTTAGTAGCCACGTTTACAGGAATAAGACAATGGCGCACTGCATTGCATTTCCCACAAATCTCATACATGTAAACGTCGGTAATGTGCTGGGAAGCATATTAATGCAGCGGTGACATCGCTCTGCATTGTGAACAGTAGCTGTGACGTTGAGAGTATGTTTACCCAACTGCCTTACATTCAAACAAGGGTGGCTGGTTTGTGAAGCTGTTAATCCACTACTGTTGTTGCAAAAGCAAATACTTGGAATCATTCAAACAGGACAACAACAGACAAGAACTAAAAGTCCGACTGGTTTAGGATGGACACAGAAGTGTTCCCAATGCCTATGATAATATGCGTCAACGAGGGCTTGTAAGATAAGGAAAAGCATCCCGCCTCCTGCGAAGTATGCCCGTGTGCACTAATATAGTTGTACTTTTTCTTTTGTTAAAAAAGTGCGGAGAACAAAGAAAAGAAGGGATCATCAAACCCGTTCCTATGCGTTGTTTTTGTTAATGTAATAATAATGCCTGACAATGAGGATTTGCAGAAATGAGTCATTTTGTCATCTCTTTGTCATTACATGTTCCTGTGAGTTATTTCACTTGTTTTAGTTGAATGTTTATGTCCAAAGAGGGACTATTGCTTGTGTTAATAACTTTCGAGTGTTAGAAAAAAAGAACTCCCGATTTCTCTTTGGTTTTGCTGCTTGAGAACAGAACCCCTGATTTCCCCCCGTTTCCCCTTTCAAAAATAACAGCAAATTTTTACTCCCCGAATTTCAAAAATATAAAACTCAAAAACAAATGACCCTACGCATCATATTCTGGAAACAATGAGTGTTTGCTGTTATCACCTTTTTTTCACTGCCGAGAAATAAAATTGGCAAAAGCCAATATACTGAAACACTTTCTAGAAAAATCTGACTTCTCCCTACTTAATTTCCTTGATTTTTCATCACTTTGAAATTGCCCCAAAATATATAAGGTAGAAATGAAGGGCCCTAAGTACACGTGTAGCAAATAGAGAATCAAAACCTTAGATGCAAGGCAGTAATTTGGCGTGGTTGTTCTGTCATACTGGAGTAGTGCTAGAAGGACAAAAACAGACATAAGAAACTTCCTTATGTTATCTTTCTTATGTATGTCCTTGTCTTTTTAGCACTACAAAATAACTAAGATGCAAGAAAAAGGACTGCAGCAGCGCATCGTTTTGGAACCAAAAACATGAGATCTAACTTACCTACGCAGCAGTGGATTTTCTACCCGGCTGAACTCTAAGCAAAGAAATCTTCCTCCAGGCTTTAGTACACGATGCGCTTCACTGAGCACCTGCACAAGGTGAGAAGACGCAGGTTTATTAGATACCAGCATGGAGTCTAAAACAAATACTTAAAAAAAGCAGCACAATTGTTTCCCCCGTTCAAAACCAAATCAAGCACCTGCAAAGGTATAAATCCTCTCAGTAAATAAACAGCAACGAGATTCAGCAAAAATTATCGGAGAATAATTGTCAAGGTCAAGCTATAGATTCTCGGTAGACCTGCTGAGATATGTGGTAGGGGATGCGCATTGGTTAGCTCTAATGGTTAACGCTATGAGGCACTGACCCCAGGATCAACCTGCATTACAAGCCACGTTTTTTAAAACCCTCATGAGAACACGTATCGTGCACTGGTATCAAGATCGGACCACCAAGTCACCACCTTTGATAATACTGTCTATGTGACGCGCCCCGTTCATGCCACCAGGCAGCCATCCACGCAAAGTGGGGGGAAAATCCAAAGGAAGCTTCGGTTTAAAAATTAAGTAAAATCATGGGGTTTAACGTCCAAACGAAACTCGAGGCCTGTGAGAAACACTGTAAGGGGGTACATTGCCCAAACGAAACTCGAGGCCTGTGAGAAACACTGTAAGGGGGTACTACGAATTACTTGAGTGCAGAAACAGCACCAGACCCAGTTAGCACATTTTTGGCTCTAGACTAATTTTGTCCACCTAGGGCTCTTTGACATGCACGGGGGTCGTCCACTCTTATTACGAACACAGCGCATCGAAGCTAAGGTGCGCAGGGACTTGGAGGTGGGGCTTCGTGACGTTTGCATCTGCTAAAGCACGGTACGCTCCCGTGTTTTAGCACACGACACGAAGCCCAACCTCCAAGCCCCTGTGCGGTGCGCTGCTTAGCTTCGATGCGCGGCCGTGCCGTGTGTGCTGGCACTTCGCGAAGAGTGGCCCTGCTGTGTTGTGTTTGTAACATCAATCAATCAATCAATCTTTATTTATCCAGAAAATCTGGGTGGTCTTCAGGGCTAAAAGCTGCTCTAGGCAGCTTGACTGGGTCCCTGAAGACCTCTACATTGGCAGTATGCGACGTTCATTCTACAATTATACAGCCGAGAAAATGAAAGCAGACATGTCACAATTACAATGGATGTTGGTACTCACTAAGATATCAGATTCAAAATCAGGAGTACTAAGAGTGGACAACCCTGTAACTAAAGGGTCCAGGAGTGTTTTTGCACCGCACCCTCATTGGAATGAAGCCTTGGTGGCTGGGACTTGAACTCACAACCTCAAGCTCAGCAGCAGAATGTCATGGAAACTGAGCCACAGCAGCAACCACTGACCCACAGCAGCCTCAAGGGTTTACAGTAAAAATCTTTTTTTTAAGCTTGTGAACGTCTAGAAAAAAAAAAAAAACAGAACCTGTTTTACACGCTTACAATGGAAATCATCATCATATGAAGCCACCAGACAATGAAACCTGGTGGCTTCAAATGGTGCATAGAATAAAGTGACTTTTTTATTTCATTTTTAATTTCGATGTAGGGTTGATAAAGTAAAGGGAAAATGAAAGTGGATGATCTAGCGCAAATATAATAACCAAGAAGGTTGGATGGGAAAACAATGCCACTATAGCGAAATTTGTATGAGTATCATACACTTAAGCGAAGACATGTATATATTGGGATCCCACCTCAGGCAAGTTGCTTTTTTCATCCACTTTCATTTCCCTTTACTTTGTTAGTTCTACATTACAGTAAAAAAAAAGTAATTTACCCCATGCTCTCTTGGTGTCATTCCCTGTAGCTTCATCATATGCCCATGGCTAACAAATATTGCCCTCTTGTTCCCTCATCGTTATTGTAGGAGACATTTGTCATCTGCACTGCTGTTTCTGGCAATAAATTGGTTCAGGCTAGCTGGTAATCCATACTCTTAAGACCATTAGTGCAGAATTCTAGGACCAGACTCCATAGTTAAAGCATCTGGAGGCTGGTTCATGAAAGCACTCCATTCAAAGGTGAAGCCGTCCTCAGACTTGTGTTTGGATACCCTGCTAATTACAATGTTGTGCAATGAAAAAAAAAAAAAAAAGAAAGCTACAGAGCTTTTCACGCTATATTTGTTTCATTACATTTGTTTCATGTTGCACATCACAGAACCTGTTCACATCCTAGGCAGCGCGGAAGTACTGGATGCTCACTGCACAAATGTAAGCACAAAGCATAGGAAGTCACAGTGTGCAGAGCACGCGCATTCGGGGTAGCACAGAACTGCAGCTACTGTTTAAGGAAAACAGTGTATGCCGTACAAATGCATACACACATGAGGAAAACACGAAGGGACAAACCACGGAGCACCGGTAAACAAATTTGCATAAGAACACAGAAACAACATTAAATAAGCAAGACAGTTTTACATCTAAGCCAAAACTGATTCAGACAGTACAGAGAGCTGCTTTTTGCGACATCAGTGGCAGTGTTGAAATAGGCATGCAATGGTAAAGATGTGCGATAGTAGCAGTAACTTGAGACATGTCCCCTACCAGAGCAAATTCTAAATGCTCTTGCCTAGCAAAGCCAGTGTATGCAACACCACCACTCTTCTTGAAGGGCATTTTTCTAGTAGACTATCAAATGCAGAAGCAACAAAGAGACTGAAGAGGAACCCAATGTGCAGCACGGCAGAACAGCAACGTAACCTATCAGAAGCAAACTTTTTGCTTAGGTAGGTCTTTCTGCAAAAGAACGTTGTGGGCCGTAAGAAATTTAACAGCTGGTCGTAGCTGAACAAATGTTTTAAGGTCACCAACACTCCGGGTTCCCTGTGTGCGCATGCCCTTATGTCTGCACTGAGATCATGAGAAGTGGATATGCAGTTTGCCCAAAGATGTGGCTCTAATGGGGGACAAGAGCTATTGGGGGCTGCCCCCCCCCCCCCCCCTGGTAGTTCCTCTGGCCCCTTATCACCCTCTTCCTTCCACGACGTGATGAAGTGCTTGCATACACCCAACAAAAACAGAAAATCATGTTCTGCACCCCCCTTCTCAAATGTGCTCGTGATACTGGCCAATCCAGTTCGTTTCGATGGAGCGAATTTTGTTAGTGCGTAATATCTGTTGTGTTCTTGTGTGTAAGCTGAATGATCTTCCACATAGCATGAGGTCCGTAAAAATATAAAGTAGTCACTTTCTCAGCACAACAAAGAAATTGCCATCGTTGCTCTAACTTACTAAAGGACTGTACTCTCAAATCATTTTGATAAGACACACAACAGACACAACCACGATGTTCTGTAGTTGCAAACTTTTCTGACAAAATCTCCCTGGTGGTCATCATAATTTAGCTTAAGTTAATGTTATCTCATGGTGCCCCTGCAAGTAATCTTTGAAAGCATCAAATGCTTACCCTGTCAATATGAGTGACGTTACGAATACCAAATGCGATAGTGTATGCATCAAAGTGGCCATCACCAAATGGCAGCTGCTCAGCATCCCCTTGAGTCCAAGATATATCTACAGAGAAAAGAAGCACAGCCTCGTCAAGCAGCCACTTAATTGGTATGGCCAAGCTTGGTATTTGCCTAAATATAAATAAACAGCAATTCAAAAAACTTTTTTTAGGTTTCCAGCATGTATTCCCAGTGTTTTATTTCATTACAAACAGAAGAACACCAGTAGACCAAACAAAAGACCAAAACCAGCATTGATGCACTGAACAAGCTGGGGACGAAAAGAAGCAATTACAGTTTTGGCTGAGCTTTTGCTTATGGACTGCTCTGCTCGCACTTCATGAGCTGAGACGCTGCAAAGAACCGCATTGGTTTCAGATTTCAATAAATGTGTCTTACGAAAACACAAGCAACACACTGCTGCAATACACCCAAGAAGCATGCATAGTCATGCTTTGCTCAATTGCCTCTGCAACAAAGCGAGAGAAGTGTTCTGCCTTCCACTGCCGGCATGAGAGATGCGTAGTAGCATTCCTGTTGAGCAGCTATGCGAAACTTGTTAGGATGTCTGAGCAGAGCAGACTGTAAATGATGGGCTACTCTATCAATTTTATTCCATCAGTACCTCTGCTGCATCCTTCAAAGGGCAGCTCGACATTTCAGGAAAATTACTCTCGAATTTCTCTCTGTCTGCTTTCACACGTGACAGTTTTCCATAAGAACACAGAAACAACATTGAATAAGCAAGACAGCTTGACATCTAAGCCAAAACTAATCCAGACAGTAGAGAGCTGCTTTTCATGACATCAGTGGCAAAGTTGAAATAGGCATGCACTGTTAAAGAAGTGTGATAGTAGCAGTAACTTGAGACATGTCCCCAACTGCAGCTAATTCTAAATGCTCTTGACTAGCAAAGCTTTTCTTGGTGGAGATGATAAAAAGATTGCGTAAGAAGGTTACCCTTGTGTCTAAACACTTACGCCAGTAGATATGTTGAAAACTGTCACTCAGGTCAATAAAAGCAATGTAGAGTTAGATAACAGACATGTTTGCAAGATATTGCCGCCAGCACTACTTACTGTTCCTGTGCTGATGCCGCGAATAGCAAGCCCCGCGGGCGTATTTGAGGGCATGGATCATAAGTGTGTTTGCCAATCTTCGAAATCTACATATACATAAAAAAAGCTCACAACTACCTGTAGTGCTGCTAGAGTTGTGGCTTGGGCTAGTTCGTTCATGGTGTGACAGTAGGGGAACAGCGCAAAATTGAAGGAGCACAAGACAGTACACAAGCGCTGTGTTCGGCCTGTCTTCGTCTTGTGTTATGTCAATTTGCACTGTTCCCCTACTTTTCCTGTAGAGCCATTTGACATGAGTGACCATAGTACCCAGTGGAACATACAATTTCCACCTACATCCATACACCTTGAGGAACCACTAAAGCTGCCCATTTAAGAACACAAAAATTAATGTTTCTACCCTACTTTCCTCTATTGCCTGGTGATTGTGACCCCCGGTAAAAAGAATTGCAGCTTCACAAGAACAGGTTACAGATATGCATCAATGATTTCTAAGACAGTTAGACCATACAGATGTTGTTGACAGCACTTTATAAACTACCTTATTAAAGCATGTCGCATTCTTAATTGGGACTTCCGAATTTTTCTGCAAATGCATTGTACTGATAGATATCCTAAACGAAATAATGTAAGACCCTGTAATTTAACGGCCCCAAATGTTTTAAAATGGGAGCCTTGGGCATACACGGCAACTAAACTTCGTGATCTCGAGCTTGAGCTAAATGGCTCAATTGGGCTGCAAAAGCTTGTTCGCTTTTTTTTTAATGATTTCTGCATTGGCAAGGCCATGCAGAAATAAAAGTTTGTACAGTATCAGCAGAACAGCCACATGACGGTAACCAACCAGGATAAAGAAGATCATTCCGTCGTTTGCCAGCTTCCAGCATTTCTCTGTTGATGTCCACAACGTAAGCATGTGCACGCTGACTTGATGAGCCACCAGTGAGATCCACATCTGAGTTGTCGTTAGCTTGGAGCTCTTGATATCTCACAGCTTGAATGAATCTTGTTGAAACATCTCCTGCAGCACAAACAGCGAGTGTTTCATCATGTGAACTTGACACGTGCCAGGAGCCCCAAGTACCACAGCCTACTCACAAAAGTCTGGCAGTTCAAGGAACAAAACACAAATATGCATTTCAGGCACTGGGTGTATACAATTGCATATGCCAAGATGATGTCTAAAAATCAGAAGCATTAGTGTAAATTAGAGCACTGCACGGGCCGGTTTTTCAGGCCCGGGCCCAGCCTGGTGAAATAAAACCTGGGCCATACCCAGCCCGGTTTTGTTCGACCCATTAGCCCTTGAGCCTACACGAAGCTAGGTAGAGTTCTTGGTTATTGTGAAAATACGGCCTTGTGATCAACAGGTGCTGGGCAGTCTTCAAGCTGCATTAAAGCAGCTTTTTGCATTGCTTGCTGCTCTTGCTGGCTACTTTAACTATGCGAGAAATAAACATTTCATTTCACTTCATTGCTAGCTGAACATGCACAGATTATTATTCAAATATTTGGTATGAAAACATGCATATACAAAGGACAGTTAGGAAAACCGGGAGAGATCAGGCTGGCAACAGCCACCGGGAGTGAGTGGCACAACACCTGCTTACGTTTAGGGAGGAAGATATAGAAAAGTACATCCATTGATCACCATGCTCCTGCTTTAAAGTGTGATATGGACAGCCGTACTACATTTTCTAAATACTTGTGCAGCAATATATTATAGCAAAGGCATAGGTAACACTCCTGTACACACCGCCAGCCATTTCATCTCACTTCTGAATCTCATATAATCATTGGGATGTACAGTGATAGAACTCCAGCCAATAAATTTGGCGCAAATGTAAATTTAAGTGCGCTGGTCTATCAGTTTTCAGGAATATCATAATACATAGCCACTAGAAGCTTTTTTTTCATTAAACAGAAATTGGTGATCCGCAAGGCTAATGCTCGTATTTTCACGTGGAACATGCTATTTTTATTGCTTTATTCGGCTACATTATAATAATGTCAGTTTTTCAGTCGACAATTTAGGCATCCTTATTTTGCAATGTATGCAAATTTGGACTCTGTCTACTTTTGTTTCAGTACAGTGCATGTACAACATAAGCAACATAGCTTTTCCCCCGTCAGATGGGAATATGATCTGCTCGTTTGTTCATGTAATTTCACAGGGAACACACCTAGCGCTAGAAAAACATATAAAGGACTGCGAATCCCAGGGTTGAGCCCCACAACGCGTGGAAATAGCATTCAAAAGAAAAATTCACTCAGACAATAAAATTCTCTCGGACGTTCTGTTTGTTTTTTCACATCCCTCTCACCAATGTTGCGAAATTTCACAGCATTTGCATAGGCTTAAGTATTTATCTAAGAACGATGGACACTTGAAAGTCTACATTTAATTAGTCAGACTAATTGTGCGATAAACTATGGCATAATATTCAACTTGTTTGAACAAATAATTAAGAAAAATAATGGTAACCAGTAGGGAGTTGCACTATGCCTTAACATAAGAAAAATTGTGAATGAACTTTCCAGAATTTATTTGCTACCATTTTATTTAAGTTATCTAAGAACTTGTGCAAAAGTTATCTAATTTTTGTTTTTCAATTGAAATGATCTCACACAGGCAGTGCAAAGCGGCACATCAGTGACTGCTGCTGAAAATCTATACATTCTTGTGCAGCAACAAAGTATTTCAGACAAGCCAGCCTCTAGGCACGTCTTCTGTTCTTGAAAAATGTAACCAGCTGTACCGAAACTCCTCTCACAGATTCCTCTTGTGGTTGCTATACGAAGGAGAGCTTGGATACCCGAAGATAGTAATGATTTTTTTTGCAGTGAGTCTCACACCAGTAAATAAGCTTCCAATCTTTTTAGCGCAATCGCAATGCAAATATTTTTCTAACTCATCATTTTGATTTGACTCTGTGATGTCTAGCAACTCTTGAAGTTTGCCTTTCGCCAGCACTCCCAGCAACCCTAATGTGCTTCCCCTTCAGTTTTGTGGAATGTTCAGTTTTGTGGAGTTGCAAAAAGCATGTCCGGGCCTGATCCGGGCCCGAATCAACAATTGCTTACCCGGCCCGGGAACAGGCTTTCGGGCTAGTCCAAGCCCGTGCAGTGCTCTACTGCAAATGACACTGAAAATATGGTGCACACATCTTAAGACACATCAAATCAGACCTGTGCTCCAAGCAGTAGAGTTGCGATCTGGGTCACCTGGTACACATTCTTGAGAATTTGAACCAGTCAAAAGACCAAGGACAAAGAAGGGACGCGGCACACATCACGACTGGACTAACAACTGTGCTTTATTGAAAAACCTGGTATCCCAGGAAAACCAGGCAAGCATGCACAGCCCAAGAGCCAACACACACACAAACTAACGTGACTGCGATAGACCAAGTAGCTAGTGCCAGTGCTACAGTAAACTAAGTGCCTACTGCATCAGCGAAATACAGGTAGTACTCATGCAATAATCCCCTTGCATGCTGATGTGATAAGCTTCGAGAATTTCACACTCAGTCTTGCCCTTGCCTCCACCTAGAATTATAACATTGGAAAAAGGGGGGGAGGCAGCCGCATTCCTGACAAAGGCGAGGCAAGTTTGCTCCTGTTACATGATGACAAACTGACATAGCAGCAATCTGCATGTTTGCTGCGATGTAAGTTTGTCATCATGTAATAGGTTCTCTCTCTTTTTTTTTTTTTTTTTTTTTACAGTAATAAAATTTTAATGAAAGTTCAAAGGTGGAGTTCACGTTAGGGACGCAAAGCACACTGAAAAATTCAGATATTAATCTGTTTTGCCGCTACATGTTTATAATGATGCTGAAAGCGCAAGAAATGCGTTTAAAACTAAATCTTAACATCTTGACAAGGGGTCATTGAGGCAGAATGGCAGTGGCCAACTTCATCAAAAAAAAGTTACGTCAAAATTCACAGGTTTCCATTGCCAAACAGGAAGCACCTGACAGAACGGCTAAAAATTCTATTACAGCCCCTGTGCCTCAAGCTACATCTATCAGAAGGCACGCCCGCATAGGTAGTCCGTGACAGCCCCTTGGATGCATAACAGGAAGTTATACAAGCGACCTACCGGTTCCTCCCGCAACATCAATGAGCTGCATTCCCGGCAACGGACCTAGGACCGAGATCAACCTGTCCTTCCAAAGGCGATGAATTCCCGCACTCATGGCATCGTTCATCAAGTCGTACTTTTCTGCCACTCGGCTGAAGACTTCACGAACTGCGCACCAAATACGAAGATCTCAGATGAGAAAATTCGCGTCAAGCTCCGACTGCTCTCACCTTTCTCAGCCTTTTCGTGCTCGGAAACTTTTTCATACCCAAAATTTGTGTTGTGATCCCTCAGGGCCTCTTCCGTTTGCGGAGAACTCTGAGGCCCACCACTCGCACATCTCACGAACGCCACAAACGAACTTCTGTGGCCCACGAATCTGGCTGCAAAGCGCAACCGGCAGGAGGTCGCCATCTTTAGCGCCCAGCGTTAACCGACCGCCGTACGTCAAATCCACCGAAGAACAGCCACACATGCCACCAGCAGGCGCAGTCGGTGGGTGCGGCGTTCAGCCTTGAACCCGTGCCAATAATCGCGTTGTCGGAGCATCTTCACCACCAATCCAAGGCTGGAGCGCATACCTGACGTCTGTTTGCGTAGTGCAAAACCACGGCACCGACATCGCTTCACGTCACGGTGAATCAAGTGATGGGTCGTATTCTCGGACGATCGCTTTCGGCGATACCACTCTCGGCGCGCGCTTCTTGGCCGAGTGAGCACTGCGTCACGCGAAAGCGATAGCATCGCCGAAAGTGATCGTCCCTTTCTCTATGGTCCGACTATCACCCCCAGATACTTCGTTAACTGGAGCACGGGCCGCTCGCTGGAAATGCCTAGAGCATGTAAACTATCCGTGGAATCGAAGACTTCCCAAGAACAATTCTTGCTCTCGAAACTTTTGTTTTTGAAATTATGTAATCCCATTTAATTCTTGGCCAATCCCAGTGTGCATGAGCCATATTTAAAGGAAAACCAGCCAATACGCCACTATTTAGAACAAGAACTCGCGAAGTAAAATTTATTATGCCATATACACACACACACGCACACTTGACTTTTGTGTAAGCTGCTATACAGGAGTACCAAGAAAAAAAAAAAAGATGATGGACGCTCGACCAAAATATATATAAACAAACTTAGCACTTTCAACAGCCAACAAAATGAAGGTTTCGGTGATGAAGTGTTCTCATTTTCTATGTAAGAAATGACAAAAAAAAAAAGTGGGGGGCCTCCTTGCCTTAGCAGCAAGCACAGGATTGAATGCCAAAAAGAAAAATGTGGAAAAAAGAAAAACGAACTGTCAAGAGCAGCCATTCCATGGTAGCAAAGTGTACAATTTGGGCGAGAGAGAGAGAGACAGCAAGCAGTCTACAGCGGCGTTAGACTGGGTTCAGGGACAGGACAATTTCATTTCTCTTGTGCGGCACAGAGACTGTAAAAGCCGTGTTACAATATGAGAGAGTAGAACTTGACTGGCTGCAGCAGCGATGGTGGCAGCTTCCTGCAACAACCCCCCCTTTGCCCCGGGAAAAGAACAGGTCATCTCTTGCTCCCCGTTCGGCGAAAAGCACCAGCCTCCATCCACGGTTGCACTTCAAAGGTCCAGGCGAGCTACTTTTTTTGAGTCCTAGATGCATCCAGTCCTTTGTCCCTTCCTTGAGCTTTTCCTTCCCTGCCGACCCTCCCGTCCTTTGCCCATGTGCTGGCTCAGCCGGACTTGAAGAGCAGAATGGCCACCTGGCCGAGGTAGAAGTAGATGAAGTGCTTCGTTTCGTGGGTCACGTAAGAGCCGAAGTTGCGGCCCACGATGCAGTGCCAGGTGGGGTTGTACTTCTTGTCAAACTCCTTCTTGATGTAGGCTGCGATGTCCTTCTCGATGTTGTACTTCTCCAGGGCCTGTGTGGCCACATCCACAGCATCCTGCTGCATCTCCTCGGACATGTCCGCATTTTTGATCACGGCCTTCCTGTCGCTCATCCTGCGCAGAATAAGGAGGCACATACAATGTAGCAAAGAAACTCGGCATTGAGAAATTCCTACTTCGTGCACTACTAAGATTATACGAGGGGAAAAAAAAAATCGTAATGAGAAAACTTGCAAGACAACATCCCTGCATAACCACAGGTGGAACACTAATTCTAACTATCAACTGTGTTCATTTAAATTTTAATAAAACCCTGACCTTCCCAAAAGTGAAAAATAGAGGGAAAAAATCTCTTGTATCAGACCAGGCTACAAATGGGGATGTTTATGAAATGTTGCCATTTTTTATAATTAATTTGTACACGTAGGCTTGCCTTCTGCCCGAATTTAGGCAACTGTACTGTACATGCAGTGACTGCAGCTCCACTACTTAGCCCTTTTACCGAAATGGGGGGGGGGGGGGGGGGGTCAAACTGCATTAACACAAGCCAGCATCACAGGTTATTGCAGCAAATCTGCTAACAATCAAAGGAAATATGGAAGCCATAAAAAAAAATGCACGAGGCCAGCCTCATCGCCACGCTTCATTACCACATTTGAATTCTAGCGTGTTACCTACGTGATACATGCCGGTACGCTGACAGAAATCGAACGCGGTTCGCGAATCTGCGCTGGGGCATAAAGTAGTTCACAGGGCTACCAAGCCTTAAACGGCGTTACCCACACTGTTGACGTGCCTAACCGTTAGCTACTAAACATCGCTGTTGCTCGCGACGACAGTCGAAGCATACAATACACCGGACAGCGAGTGGTCCTCGCATGACACCGACGTGGCTAGCCAAAGTTAGGGTAAGCTATTCGAGGCATTGGGGGAAAGATAGGCCATAAAATTCACTCTTGCCTCGAACAACCTCGAACATTCGCGCGTTCCACCTCAGCACAGCACGCCCTTTCCATACATGGGAAGGCACACCACCACACCAATACCTACGCAACGCCCGCGTTAGCGTTCCATGGCTCCACTTCAAATCAACAACGCGCCACAGTTAACTAAGGCTTCCGAAGACTCGCAGTAACGAACGCATAGCCTCGGAAAACCAGTAACTATGAGTTTAAAGCTGCTTAGCCGAAACGCCGGGAAGCGCGCGCGCCAAAAGGAATACGTGTCACGCCGACTGTAAGAGACGCCATGTCATAAATAACACAACAGCCCATGAAAAACGAGAATATTGGTAATAAGGCAGCCACGGATAACATGGAACAACACTGTCGGCAGCAATTACCTTTACGCAGAACAGCTAGCCAAGGGTAACGAACACCCGCTGCGATTCGGAGACAGGCCTCACGCTGTGCGAAGTCGCGCGCCGGTATCACGAAATGCGCTGCCAGTCTTCTTTCTTTTCAAGCTAGGGAGCCTCAAACATGGACAGAATTGAAGACGCTGCTTACCTGAAGGAGTTTTTTCACGCTGGCGTGAAGATGGACCTCGAAAGCACAGGTGTTAGGCAAAGAACTTGCACAGCTTCTGTCCGCCGGCGCACGCGAAGTTCCTAAAGCAATGTGCACGTCCTATTTCCAACGGTGATCCCTCATTGGACCAGAGAATGTAAGAACGCCCTCCCGATTGGTTCACAGCCGGTCTTCTGCCATGGCTTCTATCAGCCCAGAATTCCTTGCGGCGTGTTTGACGCGGTTGGCGCCGTTTGACAAGTTCTTGTTTCGTTTTTAGTCGCCGCTGAAGTAGAAGCTGACGAATATTTTAGATTGACAACCGATGTCAACCAGATAGAACCATTCGGCAAAAAATAACGTTTAAATCACCATTGCCGTTGGGGGCATCTGAGAACTGCAGTCTGAGGGGTGCCCAACTTTCCACTATTAAGAAGAACAAAACAAAACAAAACGTACGCACTAAAAAAAGGCGAAGCTCGTTTTTTAAGCTTATAAAACACATGTAGCATTGATTAAAGCAGGGTTCTTGAAAGGCATAATAAATCTCACCGCAAAACAATGCCTTCGAGATTACCGCAACTGTGTTGCGTGTCTTGGAGGGACATACATCATCATGTACGTCATAACAAGCGGCAGCACTTGTTTTAAAAGCCGATCGTCTGTATGTTATGCATCAGTCGATCAGTCATTGTGCTGCCATAAGATTTCATACAATTTTGTGTTGTCATTACCTACGGATTTTATGCGCCGATAATAAGCGCAGCAGAAAGGTAAAAATACCGAGCTTAGTGGCATCGGTCATTACTCTGATTCAAAAAGATGCATACATCCACCCTACCAGCTGCTCTCGCGCAATGCTTCTTTTGCTCTGTTCGTTTGTATTATATATTTATTGGCCGGGTTAATGTAACGGTTCTATTCCATACTATCACTTTTCAAATTTAAATCAATGGTTAGAGTGGCGGTGCGCCTACGTACTACATCATCCCCGCGATCGGCCGGCCATGAATGGTGGGGATCATGAAAAGCGGGGGCGAAGGGAATTATAAACATTATAATCTGCCGGCTCAAATTTTTGCGGAGCTTTGTGTTTCAGTGGCCATAACATCGATACATTACATATTTTCAGAAGCGCAGATCGCACGCACTGCGGGCATTTGGTGAAAGCGAAGCTTCCTTGGTGTAAATGTCTGTGTTAGCGAATTTAGCCATATCGTGACATTACATTAGTAGCGCCTCTTCTATTAGGCACTGATACCATACTGACACTATGCTGATACTATGCACACAAGCTTTAGCCGCATAGCGAATGCGTGCCTGCTCGATCGACGCGAAGCTTCTTCCTTGCATCAAGAGTACTTTTCGGTCACATGCCCACTGTAGCCCGCCGCAACACATTCCGATGCATATCCAACGCCACTATGCAAGCGCTTCCTCTCAAACTTCTCCACGCGATCTCTGGCTACGACGCGAGCGTGACATTGTGAAATGCCCTCCGCTGCACCTGTGCCGAAACCCCCCCATCGGTGTCTGGCCCAGTAGACGATACACTGACGCCAAACTCGGAGAAAGAGGCAAAGAAGCTTTGCTAAAAGCTAACATTACTCTGCTGGAGCCTTGGAAAGCGTCGCATAAGTTCCAGAGGAGAACAGCACATGATATGCAAGGCTACTGATAATACGACAAAATAGAGACCTTTGGCTATAATGCTGTTGCCGTGCAAGTTATGGGTGACAAGCAGTATCATACCACTTTGCTGCTCTGTTAAACACCCTGGTTTTTATTGGACTACACCCACATGTCCCCTTTTCATTCATTTCTAATCGCAAGAAATTCCTTTAATTCTTTCTTGTTGCTCTGCTATTCCCAGGTTGAATGATCATGACATACCTATTCTTTCTCAGTTTGAAATTTTCACTATATGCTTTTATTGTGTGTTTCTGAGTGGGTTTTTTTTTTTTTTTTTTTTCCCCTTGTTGCTATCCTCAAGTTTCCACCTCTTACTATATGTGCGTTTTTACAGGATTTCAATTTCACTTGCACATTGTGGCAAACAGCGTACTAGTTGTTTTGCCATGTCGCTAAAATTTGTTAGTGGGATTACAATATAAATAAACAAATAAGTAAATAAATAAATAAATAGTTCTGCCTGATTTTGCATAAATGACATCCATCTACACAAGAAAGGGCATATAATTTAATACAAATCATACACTATGAATGCATGGTCAGACAATCAAATTTGCTGCCGAGTGTGCTTACGGTTTTAGATTTGAACTTTAAACAAAAGACAAGTTCACAGGAAGATTGAGGTTTGAAGTGCTTAACTGTGATGATTCACCAACATTCCTTGTTCAACCAGAGCTAATAATTACATTTGGAATGGTTGCACTTGAGACACAATAGAATCAGAGTTTGTTTCTTGTGCAAAATTAGTCATACTATGGACAATGTTGTTGTTTGGACACATTTATTTGTATTGGATGAATCTGTTTATGGGCTAGTGTAGCAGGAAATAAGGGCCATTATACCAGGCTCAACTAAGCACTACACACACAAAGGCACACACATAACATTGCGGTGTGTACATGCTTTTCTGATGTGCATCGTTGCACATCATGCACACCATGTGCACACCATGTGCACTGTTAGTTGTCCATGAATTGTCAACTTACCCATGCTGTCACGTTAGTAATCAAGGTTATTTTTTATTCTTCCAGCCATAACCTCCTACAGACACTGCTCATTGGATTCTTGCCCCTGGACGTAAATCAACAGCGAATGTGCCACTACTGGAAGCAACCTCAACGGCTGAAATCCTCGCAAAATATGTTTGTCGACATTGTACCTAGAACTGTGATTTATTAATTTACTAGACCAATATTTGGTTTTTCCCTCTTTTGCTTACAGGTTTGGGATGGTTTCGTCATATTTCTTTTCAGGAACACAGTCGAAAAAAAGGTGAATGTTCTGCAAACAATACACACACCATAAGAAACTCAGTGGTCGCCTGGGTGAAAACAGGTCGTATGAGTCATCTCGAGCTCATGCCTACCATAGACTGTTTGCAAGTTTACCAGGCATTGTATGAAGGAGTATAGGCCCAATACAGGAAAATATTAATAATTTATGGTGCCATAGTCAGCAGAACAGGTACACTGAAATGTGGCAATACAAGCTCTTCTGCCTCTAAAGTAGTACTAGCTGACATGTTTTCAAAGTTGTTCTCTACAACATGCTTCTCACATATAAAAGAATGAAACTTAGCATTTGTGAAGTTTGAGAAACGTAAAGATATGTGAATTTCATACTAAAGTTGAATCTTGAAATGCCTTACCTGGCGTCATTGGCGTTGTTGTGACATCATGGCACATTTCCAAGTTTTCTGACATGGTGTAGCAGTAATGCTAAGTGCTCATAGAAAAATTTGACAGGAGTGTTGCACATATTTCTCCAGACTTCTGACTATGCTCACTTATGGCAGCAACCTGGTTGCAGGAACAGAGGGAGCCAGTGTATCATGAAATCACGACCCATCCACTTACGGGGTACTAAAACCAAAACTTGTTTACAGAAACGAGTACTATTATAGTAAATTACTTGGGGTGCTCTCATGCTTGCTAGTATTTCTTATCATATTTGAAGGGTGTGGGTCTTCATTTAACCCTTTAACTGCCACTACCGAGATAACTCATGAAACCACCCACGCGCACCCCCTGCTACTCCCGAGTATACTCGTGTTGCTTTTTAAACTCACTCCCTGCCACTCCCGAGACAACTCGTGCAAAAAAAAAAAAATTTCGTTCATGTCCTGCCATCTATGGAGAGGTCACCTAAACACATAGAACTTGTAAATTAAGTTTTAGACAACAGAAGGAGCGCACGTGTTCACACCCGCGTCGCTTCGTCTCGGCAGAGCACAGCAGCCATGGCGAGTCAGCGCGCCACGTGCGTCCGCGCTTTGACGGATGAAGAAATTCAAGAACTGCTGATGGATATCTTTACATGTCCTGTGGATCGAGTATCATAATGCATTACTAGCATGCAATTTCCACTGAACCAACATGAAAAAAATACCTGGCAGGGGGTGAGGAGCAGTCAGAAAAAAACCCGGCAGTGAAAGGGTTAATGACAAACACTGAGGTAACGTGCTGAGTCCGAACTTCTTGTTTCTCTTCTGGTCATTACAACTGTCATGTTCAGAACGGAAACAAGAGGGCACATTCCTGTTTGCCCATCCATGAGCTTTGTCATTGGCTCTTTGCAAGTAAGCTTGGTAGCTTGGGCAACCAAGTATCGCGCTGTTTCCTCATGCGAACAATTTTGGTAAAACAAAATTGAATGAATTTTAGAACGATCGAAAGAGCCGAGTGCTTCCACTTTGAGTGACATTCATTAACATTCCAAACAAACTACAAGGTGGCTGCTGAAATGTTGAGTCACAGTTACAAGAGCCTTTTTTCCATGTGATTTTGTTTTCCATGCTTCATGCATTGAACGGTTTTGGGGAACTGCGTCAGCTTAAAATTTCTAGGATAGTACATGCCGTGAGATGCACTCATCTACACTAGCCATTTTGTGTTTGCAGACAGCATGTGTGTATGAGCCAGTAATAAAGAAGCCAGTTGTAAAATGTCTATAGTAGTGAGGCACTTCACAATTAAAGAGAATGGAGTACTGGGTGAACTGGAACAGATTCATCATGTACCGCGCAACGAAGACATGGACGAGGAAAAGTAGAGAGAACACAAGTGCCGTCTTTCCAGTACAGGTTTATTGGAAATGTAATGATTAAAGAGGCCGGATGGAACATGAAAAACCAGAAATCCTAATAAATGTGTCTGAAGAGTGCTCTATAAGGCACTTAGATCAGTGCACTCATGATATTGCTGAAGCTTTCCACGTTGGAAAACTTTAGAGACCACTCTTGTGGGAGCCAAGCATCTATCACTCTGAAGCAAGGGTTTGCCTATCTAGATCACATCTAACTACGTTTTGTGCCATATGCGTTCTGATGTTATCACATGTCTGGTTATTTGATTCCATTGCTCTCTTTTTCTTTGGGTTTTATAGTTTTCCGTGTTTCATGCTGTACACCTAATTCTCACGTTTTCAGTAAGCCTTTAGTTGAAAGACAGCACTCAGGAAATCGTGAATGGTGTCCAACATCCAACTTTGCATTTTGTCTTTTTTTACCCTGCACTTCATGCTTTGCAGGGTGTGTAAAAGTTTGCACATTTGAACACCGTTTCAGAACAGCAGCAAGCAAAGCTGCAATATTGCTAAGTTATGCACCACATTTGCTTGCAGTGAGAGACACGCTGAATATATTCTATTAAAAACTTGCGTTAGGAAATCCTTGCTCTCATTTATACAAGATACACTCATGTCACTCAATAATCACCAGAAAGTAGGAATTGGTACACAACTATACGATACAAATACTTTTGATGCTGAGTGCAGCGAAGTGAATATGTGACTGTTGGCACATATTGGGCTGTATTTTGTGAGGCAGCTTTGGTATTTGCGATACAATCTGCAAAATTTGCTGTCAGCTCTAAGGAACGACTGTTACCGTGTAGAGGACGGATGACTTATAATTAAAACAGCCACTTTGTGCACAATAAGGATAGCAATGTCTTTACATGCATGCAAGATCTTTTTTCTTTGGAGCTCAAAAGCCACAGCAAAATAGCAAGTATAAAAATTGTTTGCAGGTTAGAAACCTGAAGCATGAGAGCAAGTTTTGAAAATGAGGTTTTATATAACAATATTATAAACTCAATGGGGTGCACTCAAAAGATGTGATCAGATTCTGCTGGCTAGAGTTGGCCATATTTACAAATGTTGGAGATTTCAACATGTGCTTGCTCCTACTTATCACTGTGAGGGAGTTATGAACCCAGAAAGGCTAGTGTTGTGAATTACACACTATCTAGAGGCAGTGAAAAATACACTAAATTTAAATTAAGGTGATGCCTAGCTATAGTCTGCAATTATTCATCCATTGAGCATAGTCGGTCACAGCTCTGCACCAGTAGCATCAAGAAAAAATATGCCAAGTTCCTTATTGATTTTTTCAAAGCATAAGTACTCAAGTAAAACAAAGAGGAAGAAGGCAAATGATAATGCAGATTTGACAAATGGATGAGTGCTGTCACTTTCTACTTTTATTTTTACAACATTTGTAGCATGGCAGCACACCCTCGCTCACCTCTGTATCACTTCTCTGAATGTTCAATTTGTGCATGTGTGTTGGCATGTATATCATGTGCAGTGTATTGTCAAGGCTGTACACTGATCCATGATTTGTGTTTGCAGCTGAGTGCCTTTAGAACTATATTAGGCCTTTTTTTTTTTAATGTTCTCAGTTGCGAACGCTGGTGCCGGGAAATTCGCATACAAGTATTTTTACAGCGGAAGCATACGCAATCCTTTCGACAGTCAAACACATAAAGCAAATGAATATTACAAAAGCAGTCGTGTTCACAGACTCACTGAGCACCGTTAGAGCTCTAATGAGTCTACGGAAACACAAGAATTCAATTTATAACGAACTGTACTGCTTGCTATGCTCAGCTTACAAGGACAACCAAGTAATCATAATATGCTGGGTACCTGGCCATAGAGGCATTAAAGGCAACGTAGCTGCAGACGAAAGTGCCACTTCAGTAGTTTTTGAACATACAAACGCAAACTTAGCCATCCCTTCCACTGACCTAAAGCCTTTCTTGCACCATGAATTACCGAAATATTGGCAAAGGCAGTGGGATAATGAAGTGTCAAATAAGCTACATATAATCAAACCAAGAATTGGGGAATGGATCTCTCAGAAAACAACAAGTCACAAGAAGTGCTTCTTTGCAGGTTACGGATAGGACACACCTATGGAACACACTCCTACCTCCTTACAGGAAATGATCGTTCGACATGTGATAGGTGTGGCGACATTCTTACAGTTCTCCATGTTCTTATCCTGTGCCCTGAAATAGATGCTCAGCGTAAAAAGTACTTTTATCCCGCATATCGTGAGCACATCCCTCTTCACCCAGCATTCTTTCTTAGCCATGAGCCGCTTTTTGATTTTAATGCAGTTTTTAGCAGACGTAAACACTTTACAAATCATCTGGCCAGAGTATCTGTAGGGCAGCCTCGCCTTGCAGACTGCAGCTGCAGTGCAAAATCATTTTACAGCACGTGCCTCTCAGCCCTTGATTTCAAGGACCTCTTGAGGCAGTAGTGCTATTGCACATATTTTATTGTGCCACCATTTCATAACATAACTTTTATGCTCATAGCTCACATCGTTAGTCTTCTTCATTATTTTAATACTCGTATATTTTACGCAATATACAGCGACTTGTTTTAGGCCTCTTCACAGCCACTTTTTATCTATCATTTGCTACCCACTGTCCACTCGATCCATAATACATTGAGAACCCATCACCATATGTCATGGCGCTCTTTGGCCATAGCTGGCGCTTGCGCCATTAAACACTACACATCATCATCATGGTGCCGGGAGATTGTACGAAACGGGATTGTATAAACGAGATGCACTCATCTGTAAGCAACTACAACTGGTAGGTGCAGTGTTTGCATTCTAAATAAGATGTACCAACTAGCTCAACAGCGAACTCTATTGAAGCACAATAGACAAATAACTAGGTGCGACACATAAATGTTCAGCTCGTTTTTACACAGTGTGTCTACCAAATTTCAAGACTGGCAACACTGTAAGAAAACCGGTGGAGCCACCAAGCGGTTATTGTGTGTAGCTTTTAGTGCCGAGCGCATTGTGCATTGTGTGAAGAATTCACGAATTTACGTTCCGAGTTGCAGTGATTTCAGTGAACTGTGTTTTGTTTGTTCGTCATGGATTAGTAAAGTGGAGCAGAGAGTAACCATAAAGTTTTGTATAAAACTTGGCAAAACAGCCACGGAGACCATGGACATGATTAAAAGAGCTTACAGCAATGATTCTCTTTCTCAAGCGAACATTTTTGTATGGCATCATCGTTTTCATGAGGGTTGGGAGGCGGTCACGGATGACCTTAGACCTGGCCGTCCGGTAACCGTTCGAACTTACAAAAATGTTGAAAAAGTGAGGGAAAAGCTGGCTGAAAATAGTTGTCAGTCCCTCAGGATGATTGCGGAGGACTTGAACATTGGTAAGGATACTGTTTGGAAGATTGTGGAACAAGATCTACACAAGAGGAAGATTTGTTCCAGATTTGTGCCCCACAGTCTGACAGCAGAGCAAAACTAAGACTAGGTGTCTTCGTGTCAGGAGTGGGTCCAACTGGCCGAAAATGACCCAGAATGGTTTAATAAAATCTTAACTAGTGATGAATCACTCTTCCACGCGTATGATAGGCCTGCCACATAGAAACAGTCAGCAGCATGGGTGAGGAAGAATTCCCCACGACCAAACAAACTCGGAATCCAGAAGTCACGTCTGAAGACAATGCTAGTGATGTTTTTATTTATTATTTATTTACTTATTCGGTATACCTACATCGCCTGTACGGCATTATCGTAGGGGGGTTAAAATACAGGGTGTCACAATGGAAAAATTTTCAGCAATATCAAAAGAATACATCAGTAAATGCAACATCGGTTAAGCACTGAAATTTGCAATAACGGAAGACAAACTAACAAAGAATGCAATAACATGTAGAGAAAAAAAAAAGAAAAGAACAGTGCGCACAGTAGTGTATGTTCAGAAATGAATAACAGAACATTTAAAGAATATGGCTCTCGATAGCATTTTCAATACTAGACGCTGCCATCACTTCATTAGGGAGCTCATTCCTATCGTTAATCGTGTTAGAAAAAAATGAATATTTAAACACATTGGTACGGCACTGATAAGCTCTAATTTTGTTAGCGTTGTCTCTCCTAGATGCAACGCAATGTGACTCTTTAATGAACAGTGTTTTGTCATCACCAGTTTTACTGGCAAGGTGTTGTGCATAAAGAATTCATTCCAGAAGGACAAACTGTGAATCCGGGTGACTGGCTCTTGTTGCACGACAATGCACCGTGCCATAGAGCCATTGAAGTACAGACAAAAAACAGGTGACATTTTTCAACCATCCGTTCCACTCACCTGGACCTGGCCCCCAGCAGACTATTTCTTCTTTCCAAAGGTCAAAATGAAGTTGAAAGGAAAACATTTTGACTCAATTTCGGACATCCAAAGGGCTGTGATGAAGGAACTCAACACTGTCGGACAAGAGGACTTCCAGAAAGGAATCCAGAAACTATACAGCCGTGCAATTGCCTTTATACAACAAGGAGGGTCATATATTGAAGGTTAGCAGCCAATCAAGGTAATTATCGTCTGCATTATTTTCTGATAATGTCAGTCTTCAAATTTACTAGACACACTATGTATAATGGTGCGCAGGAGTAGAGGGGCACACAGCTGCTGCTTGAAATATATTAGTTCAGTTAAAGGGCCCCCTCACCAGAACCAGTAGAAATATTCAATTATACAGTGTAAGTTGCAAAAAACTGCGAGGGAGCATTCTACTACAAGAACTATTGAAAACGCTTTAGTAAATCTAAACTAGAAGCAAATGAAGCGTTGAGAGGCAGTGATGCGAGCTACCCTCCCAGCAGTGGAGACTTTCCCCAATTTCCTTGACCAGCGCCCACAAGCAACATTCCTTGACTAGCCTTGTTCCTTGTTGGAACAGAAGGCCCATGTGATGTTCTATGTTTCACAGAAACACACTCTATGTTTTACAGGAATCTCAATGTTATGCGAGCTGGTGCTGACTATTTATGCTTTGATGCGGTAGGTGAAAACTGCGGCGTCTTTGCTCATACAGCTTCAAGAAAAAGGCCATGTGGACTTTCGTTTGAATTTTCAGCTGCTTTCATGACATCTTTTGTACATTCTAGGAATGCTCAGGCTGGGATGTGTGGGAGTTTCCAGGGATATCCATGACAACTCTCGAAGAGTTTCTTGAGGATGCCCCAAAAAGACATCAATATACTTTTTGAGAAATCATATATATCTTAAGCTCTGCCTCACCCTATAGCTTTCATATCAAGAAGGAAGATGGACACATTTGTGTGGAATGCAATAGTTTTTTTATTTTGCTTTATATTGTACGAGTTCTGCAATGTATTCCAGTTTCCAGAAGGGAATGCTTATTATGCACTTTACTGGGATATAGAGTATATATTGCATTGAATATAGTCATCATCAGCATAGTATTTTTTTTTTTGTCCACTGCAAGATGAAGGCCTTTCCCAGTGATCTCCATTACCCCTGTCTTGCACTAGCTGATTCCAACCTGCCTCTTGAATGAAAATAGTACAGGTGGAAAAACCTGTACAAAACCATGTGAACTTAAGTCACAGCAAATAAACATGCGCTGATGTTAAGAAAGATTTTATTTTGACATGCATGCAATTTGTGGAAATGTTCCCATGCTCTGCACATAAAACAAATGAGAAACAGTGGATGCAACTGAATCAAGAAAATGCAAAAGTCAACTCCAACAAGCACTAACCCCAAGGTAATCCTGATTACCACTTTCTTTTAAGGACAGTCAACCTCACTCTATGACCATGACGAGGGTAGTGTCCCAATGCAGATAGTTGCAATCTCTGGCTTCCCCTCTTATGAATACACTACAGCCTTTTCAACTTAACACACCTGTTGTTGCAGTTATTGAAAGCCAGAAGACTGATAAACAGTGGTATGTATGCTGCATAATTGATGCTTAAAGTTGAGCTAAATGCATCTGCTTACGTGTCCTGTTTATATCTTGTCGTACAACATTAACATGACAGATGGAGCTTTTTTTACACAATAGGAAGGTCTCTTGTATTAGCTAGCATCAGCAAAGGCACACTACAGCTTCTCAGGGGCCACGCATACATCACTTGTATCATTGCCTGTTCGGTATTACCAGACTATATGTCACAAGTTGATTGTGCATGCAATTAGGTTTTTTTTTTCCTTTTTTCTTACTATACAAGTTTTACTTCCCTGCTCAATATATAACCCTCTACCTGTGCATGCATGACCGCTTACACAGGATAAAAATTATAGTTGAACAGGCAGACAGGAGGATGGCACCCCATCAATGCTTTTGTGACTTTTCCTTGCCACTGATGGGACTCTAAAAACAAGAAAAAAACGTTTCACCGTGATCAGTAGCTGTCACCTGTGCCCATCTTATACCAGATGGCAAGCAAATAGGACAAAGAGGATGGTGCGTACATGACAGCTTCTGGGAACAATATGATACAGCACATGGAACTGCTAGTCAGATTTCTGTTTTTCACTAACGGAAAGAATGCGCTAGTGCTAAAGTCTCCGGGAGGGATGTGGTGGAAGGGAGGTCCCAGGACCCCTTCACTATATCGAACAAGACCTTGAATTCATTTTGCTGCTTCAATGTTCTCAAAGCTCCACGGTTAAGAGCAGCAAATCTAAAGCACATTGTTAAATAAATAAATTTTGTGAAAACAGGTTTCATTATATGGAGGTCTGATGGTATTTAGAGTTGGGGCTACCTTTTAGGTGCTTGAAAGGGATGAACTGCAGCAATATTTTAGTGTGGTTAGTGCTCTTATATGGATGATCTGTTCATGTGTTTGAATGTACGCTTGCACCAACACTTTAATAGCTTGCAGGGTACTACACCATGCGCGCAGTACAGTTGAACACGGGTATATCAAATCTGAAGGGGATCATAAAAAAGTTCGATATATAGGTAATTCGACATGTAAAATAAAAGTTCTAAACAAAAATTTTTAAGGGGATTTTACTGCTGCTCGTTATACAGAATAATTCGTTATACGTGGGTTCGATATATCTGGGTTCGACTGTTGGAAAGCTGATGGATGCATGCTCCCTCTTGTGTTAACCAAAGCTGTATGTAGGGCTTATGTTAAAAAATATAAACAGCGATATTGCCGAGCCTTACTTTATTAAAGTAGCATCTCGATAGGCATGTAATTAGTGAGCGATCTTTTTCCATTCTTGGTTATGCAAGGGTGTTTTTGATAAGATCTAACAATTTTTTTTTCTGTCCTGTGCATATGTACATGTAGATTCTCGCATGGTGGCAAGTGTGCACGTGCAGGGACTTGTTCTTGCCTTATCAGTTTATATATTCATGTAAAGCTCACGGACTATTTTTTGTGGCAATGAAGCGATAGCTACAGGGCCGAAGCTTCTGAACCTATATGTTATTGCCCCAAGTAGTCCGGCGTTTCACAGCACTTTTTGTTCCAGTTTTTCGGAGCAGGTAAACTGCAATGAAACCTTGGACTGCGTGTAAAGCCTAGCGTATATATGGAGGATGAATCCAAGTGATGAATCTGAGGCCCAAGTCACACAGTCAGTTTCGGCTTGAGGTGGAGCAAGGACTTGGCAATGTTCCGCCAAAACGCTGTGTGCATGATGGCGGCATCAGTTTTCTTGTAAAGATCGCAGTGAAGGAGCTAACATCCAACGACAGCCATGTTCAGACCATTGCTGAAAAGATTCCACCATCACCTCTTGCTTCTAAGGCTTGGGCAACAGTGGCCGATGAGGCGGTCCATAACATCTATTCTCCCCATGCCCTCATAGTAATTTTTGATCAAATACAGTTGAGGAACGTCTACTTTTTTTTGTTAGAGCGTCGTGAGTAGCGTTTTGCGTTTTGTAGTTCAGACAGGCTCACGGGCTGAGGTGGTTTGAGGAAACTGGGATTACTGCATTGCCGTTCCATCTGGATGCGTTGATCGCCCAGTCACACGTAGTGCAAGGCTCCTCTTCCCTCTTTTCTGACGTCTTTCGTGCTCTTCAACAGACAACCACCGGTTCTCGTCTCTCGTACAGAACTCATTGCTCGTATTTCCTGAACAGCCAGGGAATCCAGCCAGGTCATCCTGCCAAGTGCAGGTGCCGGTCTATACTATATTTGCTACTGTCAAATGCCAATGTTTCAAAAAAGGAACATTTGCATAAAAATCGAAGCTGAAAGAGTGTATTTTTTTTTTACTTTTATTCCAAGTAATCGCCAACTATCTGCCAATATTTTAGTTCTGCTTTTTTCAATGCAACATTACAATTTCGTGCGAAATAACGCAACAAACGTGTGGCGGTGATAGAAACCAAAGTATGCCTGTTTGCAAACATTTATCGAAAGCTTCTAAATGGAGCGATAATAAAAATTAGAATTGCTATATCAAGCATATCAAGTGAGCGTGTGAAAACAAAAATTAAATGCGGTATACTGGGAAAGCAAATAAAAAATGAGGTTTCGTATGCTGCAGTTTTGGAACATTGGCAAGTCAATCGCAAACAAGAATTACAAACAAGAATATTGGACTGTTTTCCGCTAGGAGCACTGTCATGTGTGTTTCACATTCGTAGCCTTCCCTTCATGCTACACATTCTTATATGGCAATCTAGCTACTAATCCGACCCCCTGCTTTTGTCTTCCTTGCGCTTTTAAATGTGAAGCATTTCTTTGCAAACATTTGCCACTTTGACGGTATCTATCTATCTATCTATCTATCTATCTGTCTATCTATCTATCTATCTATCTATCTATCTATCTATCTATCTATCTATCTATCTATGTATCTATCTACTATCTATCCATCTATCTAGCGCCTACGTCTTGGTGCTCTCATGGTCGTTTCGTTAACTAAGTATGTACAAAAATTGGCATAGTATCACGAGAGTGTATTACGAACCTAAATGATAGGTTGTGACATGATTGTCATCAAATCCATGTCATGTAGGTCATGATACAGCCGCTTACGTCTTGGTGCTCTCATGGTCGTTTCGTTAACTTGGTAGGTACGAAAATTGGCATAGTATGGCAAGAGTGTATGATGAACATAAATGATAGGTCATGACATGAATGTCATGAAATGCGTGTCATGTAGGCCATGAAACAGCCAACACTCAAAAACCAATGAAATGGGTTCGGACGTGCGTACTAAGTGAAGAAAATACTAAAGGATGATGTCCTAAAGGATGATGTCCTGATGTCTAAATATATCGGTTATATCTGTACTTCCAGTATTGAATTATATCAACGCAATCAGATGCAGATGCAGGATTAAATCCATAGTTACTCAGGTGTGCTCTAGTGTTATTGTCATTGTTTTTTGGAGTCATTTCAGTAAAAAAAAATGTGAATCTGTTGATTGCTGTCTTTTTTGTGCCATCGCCAGTTTATTATTAAAAACAAAAGCATAACTAAGGCTTTTGTCTTAAGGTCTCTTAGGCGTAGCTAAAGGGACTCCTGAGGATTCATGACATGAATGTGATGACATATGCGTGTCATGTAGGTCATGAAACAGCCACCTACGTCCTGGTGTTCTCACGGTCGTTTCGTTAACTTGGTAGGCTCCCCGCACACTGCTTCGCATACCATCGATTCCCGCAGGGCGTAGGATCTGCCGGCTTTTTTTACACAATGACCCGTAATCTGTCATTGCAGCGTCCCTCGATCGTAGCGATCGGACGTCGTTACGGAATTGAAAATGTAATTTGGTTGCCTTTGATTTAAAAACACTCATTCCGGTAGGACAACGGGATGCTGCTGTCGCTCGACTAATGTACGTTGTGAACACACAAAAGGTATAGCGGATAGCGCCTCGGTGAGATTGTTATTGACACGCACGAACGTCGACCAAAAAAAAATCACTGACGATTACGATGCTCCCTAATGCGAAATGTGAGCGCAGCTTTATACGCGTTTTCATTGGGCGTTATATTTGCTGGCGCGGACAATATGCCTCGTGCGGCACGTTGCAAACGGCGCGAAGTGTGGCGCGACTGCCTCGCTAATCTGGAGATCGCGAGAGCCAGCGCGTGGGTGACGCGTGGGTGCGACTCGCAGATGCCGCCGCCGACAAATCTACCAGACGACGCGCGCTACTCTGGCGCCATCTCGTAGCCATCGTCGCCGCACTACGCTTTTCTTCTCACGCTTTCGGCATACCCTTCTCCTTCGCTTTCCGCCTAATGGTTCCGCTGCACCCTCCTCTCCGCTTTTCTCCTCGTGTCTTGCATCCCCCGCTGCGATCCGCACTTGCTTTCACCTTTGGCTGTGCTCGTTCGCTCGGTTAATTACGCCGCCGACGCTCGCCGCGGGAACGGGCACCTGAGAGCTGAGCTCTAAAAGCACCGAGTATAGGTATATACCAGGTGATCATTGTTGAGTTTTACAGAACTTTTTAGAAATCGCCTGTGTCAGGCTAGATAGCGTAATTCTAGTCCAATTGAGCTGGATTATTCAAAGAGGCGGACATTACTTCCACAAGATGTAAACACGTATTCAACTAATTAACGAGAAATTCACTAAAAGACTCATTAATTATTTCACGGCACATATTGCATTTGACGAATTGTAGCCCGCGAGTGAATTTTCAGGATGACGCGAGTTTCGACATATTCATTGCGAAAGTGTGCTATGAAATAGGTGTTCCAGTTACTTTTGTGCTTGAATGCATAAACGAGCGTAAGTTGAACAATGCATTTCTTACGGCAAGGTTGATGGCGCATATTGGTGTCATTCTGGAAATTCATCCCAAGCCTTGGAAGCTCACCGGCTACAATTCGTAAATTTGAATATATCCCGTAAAGTAAATAATTAAATAAGTTAATTTGTGAGCTTTCGTAAAGTTTTTTGATTACGTGTTTCCATTTTTCTGGCAAGTAATATCCGCTGCTTCCAATGGTCCAGCTCAGGGACTACCTAGAATTGTGCTACCTGCCTTGGCTGATCTTTTAAAAGTTATGTAAAACCTAAAGACGGATCACATTGTATACGTTGCTTGGCGGGGCTCGCGCGCAATGCAGCTGTTCGAACGCTGAAGGTTGCAGCGCGGCCTCCTCCTTATAGAATTTGTCGAGGGATCAAATGCATGAATCATAACTGCATTGCCAATTTCATTGTATATTAGATGCTGCAAACGAATTATTGAACGCTATGCACTGTCCATTAAAATATGTATGTTTTCATAACAGAATATATTCGTATGCCCCAACACTTGTGGCAGAAATAACTGATATCAATGCTTCCGTTTTTTTTTTGTCTAATTAATAAGAAAATATCACATGAACTTTAGAACTATTGACCCTTTTCGCGGAGCAGTTTGTTTTAGAGAAATGAGATGGCGCTTACGGCGGCGCGCCATACCTCTCCTCAGCGACCGCACACGAATACGAAACCATTGCCGATTCTACCTTGCTTCTGTGCGATCAGCTGTCGGAAATGCAACTGAGTTTTCGCTAACACACTGTGCTCCAATCATGCTAGATTGAATAATGTGGATTAAAGACGTGTGCAGTAGTTGGGTGCAAAAATAGCGACTGGCATGTTAAGGAATAGAATGAATCTGTGTGGCGAAGTTCGCGGACCGCTGCTGCAACTGTTCGAACGTGTTACCGGCACTTCGTGATGTACGGCTTTCCTCGAGAATACAGAAATTTGCTCATCCGCCAGCCTTGTATCGCTAACCTTCAAAGAAAGGGCTTCATCCCCAGAACGTCGGCAACAGTGAGTACCACTCGTTAAACAATGACAAAGGGAGTAGCGCCGCTTCCTCTCATAGTAAGTTTCGCGCACGTTATCTATACACATCTGTCCAAATGGCAGGAAAACTTAGGCCCACTCTGTCGCCGACGTACCAAGAATAAGTGAATGGACGCACACTTGAATATATGCGCACTGTATACACAAAATAAATGACGGACTACACCTATGGCGCACCAATGGTCGAAGCTGAATGTTTCGTGACGGTCCACAAGAGTAAGCAAGTTACTAGCTGTAATATATATTTGCTACAAGGTATTACAATGTACAAAACAGCTACGTTTCAAGCCTTGTGCGCAGCAAGAACAAATCTATCGGATTCGGAACTGAGCACACCCGCGAGCGATTAGGCAGAAAATAATCAGATAGTGGCCGCACCGATCGAGGAACTTCACTGAGTCAAAAACTGACAAGCCACTGCTTCAAAATGTTTGCCGAATAAAGAACAAAGAGCAAAACACACTAATCCTGACTGAATTCATAATCGCAAAGCTTGGAATGCATATTTAGCCCCGCTTTTAGAAGAAGCACCATATAAACTACCATATAAACTGCCTGCGCCGTTTGGACATAGCTCAATCAGCTCCGAAAGCGCTTTTGCATGTTCTCTGAAGCTGTGATCAAAGCTTCGTGTCGTCCACCTAGTCACCGTCTACGATATCTCCGAAAACAGTGGTTTTCTAAGCCGCGCCGGCGTCATACACTTCCATTGTAAACAAGTAGGCAACGGAGGCAGTTGAGGCAAGCAATGGACGCGTCACCACGCGATCAAACATGGCAGCGCCCACGGGATCGCCGCGAAAAGGGTCAATATCAGTTCGAAACCAGCAAAGCAGTGCATGCAGCTTATATGAAAAACGTAAAGGCCATGAAATGAATAAGTTGAGAACAAATATTTTGATGAATCTTTGTCATTCAAGAACCTTGTTTACATTTTTCTACATATGCAACGGCCAGGAAGAAACCTCAGTGACGCTATCCCTCGTTGCAATAGATTGCGCAGGAGCAGCTGTAATTCGTCGTGCATTGTAATTACACCGAGATAATACTCGCAGCAGTGAGTACAAATAAAAAGTGGGAGTTCTGCAAAGTATATATTAGAAATGCGAAGATAGAATGGAATATACAAATGCGAAGATACAACTCGCTAAAGGGCAAAAAAGAGTCGCTGGAAACAAAGTTCACTGCTTGTATACACAAAACCTCGCAATAAGATATTTAAAGATACGTATGAGTCTCCAATAAATCTACGTATTTAAGCAAATGTCAGTGTATTTAATGCGTCAAATACGACAAATAAACGTGTTGCTCAGTCACAGATAGTAAACTTTGCGCACAGAAAGACAGATGATCCTGGCAAGAACATAAATATGATCGCAGAAATCGTGTTATGTACTTAGGCCATGCAGCGGTCGCGACAGCGCCATGTGGGTAGAATAATAGAGGAATAATGCATAAATCAGTACGAAAATGTGTAATTTAACTGCCTGCACAACGCCAACAATTATTCTGCACCCAAAATTAAAGGAGGGTATTCCTTCGTTTCAAAAAAGAAATAAAACAGGTAGCTGAAAAGGAAAGAAAAGGACAAACGAAGGTCACAGATGATGCGGTAAGTTGAACTACCCAATATCCGAGTGTTTTTGGCGAACGCCGCGTGGGCCGGGCTTTCAATGAGCAAGGTCGGTCAAAATTGGTTATTGGTATCCTCGTAATTTTTGTATTCGCGTGATAATTGTGATCATGGTGCTAACTGCAAGAATAAACTGCGAAAATTTCTGCGGTTTTAGAAGCTAACGTATGAGGATCATACGTTTTCATAATTAAGAACTTATGGACCTGAAGGAACAGTGCTTTTTACTTGCACTGATTTTTGCTGCTTCGCTATCTAAAGGACAAACTTCTCTCGGCGGGAAAGTTGAGCGAAGCGGTCAATGACTTCGGACATGTTGATGCCGACGTCTCTGTGTGTGTATAGAAGCGCCAGCCTAACCATGCATTCCACAGTCATTGTAGAGCGCAAGTAGTTTTTTTAGTAAACTCTTGTTAAAAAAATATTCTCTCTGCGCTGGCAGTGGTCACTGGAAGGGTGACTAGAAGCTGCAGCAGTATTTACACATTTACATAGAACCTACTGTCGCAGTGAGAGATGGGCATCTATTCCGGTGCTAAAACCTAAAACACTCCCTTGATGTCGTTGGCATACTTGTTTAGGTACCTTACAGAAGCAGTCCCTGTGACCACGGAGAGCCAGACCTTGTCGCCCGCAAAAAAAAAAAAAAAAAAAAAAAAAAAACCGCAATAATAGGCCGTTCACTTTCTTCTGTTTTCTCATATTTTACTTTGCCTGCCCTGGTCCAGCTGATCAATCACATTGGGCACACTTCCTGAAAATGTTTGGAGACAATTATCAGCTGCTAGCTGACAGTCACGGTGATATTTAGTATTTTAGTGTGTGGGGGAGATTGCGAGCGCGCGCTTCCATTTATGGAACGGCTTGGACACGAGCGTTCCAGTCAGTGGCGTAGCCAGAAATTTTGTTCGGGGGGGGGCTCAGGTTAAAGCGCGGCCTCCTCCTTATAGAAGTTGTCGAGGGATCAAATACATGAATAATAACTGCATTGCCAATGCCATTGTATATTAGATGCTGCAAACGAATTATTGAACGCTACGCACTGTCAAGTAAAATATGTATTTTTTCATAAAAGGATATATTCGGATGCCCTCAAAATTCTGGCAGAAATAACTGATATCAATGCGGCCGCGTTTTTTTTTGTCTATTTAATAAGATAAGAAAACATCACACGGACATTAGAACTATATCAGTTCGAAACCAGCAAAGCAGTGTATACAGCTGATATGAAGAACGTAAAGGCCATGAAATGAATAAGTTGAGGACAAATATTTTGATGAATCTTCGTCATTCAAGAACCTTGTTTACATTTTTGAACATATGCAACGGCCAGCAAAAAACCTCAATGACGCTGTTCCTCGTTGCAATAGATTGCGCAGGAGCAGCTGTTACCGGTCGTATATTGTAATTACGCCGAGATTATGCTCGCAACAGTGAGTAGAAATGAAAAGTAGGAGAGAGAGAGAGAGAAGAAGTCATAAGGGAAAGGCAGGGAGGTTAACCATGCTGAGCCCGGTAGGCTACCCTGCACGGGGGAAGGGGGAGAAGGGATTGAAAGAGAAGCAAGAGAGAAGTTCACACGTTGCACATTTACAGTTAAGCGTTCATCGCTGAGTTTCGTCACAAGCGGTCATACAGGCTTGCGCACTTCAAAAAACACAGCAGCGCCTTTGTAGCCCTGCACACAGCAGACGCACGAGGCCACGCGCCCAAGATCTTTTCCTCCGTAAAAGGCCTGTCGTCTAAGTGCCCCAAAGCCGTCCGAAGGGCAATCCTCTCATCTTCGTATCTGTGAAAGTCACATAAAAGTAGGAGCTCTGCAAAATATACATTAGAAATGCGAAGATAGAATGGAATATACAAATGCGAAGATACAACTCGCTAAAGGGGAAAAAAGAGTCGCTGGAAACAAAGTTCACTGCTTGTATACACAACACCTCGCAACAAGATATTTAAATATACGTCTAAGTCTCCAATAAATTTACGTATTTAAGCAAACGTCACTGTATATTATGCGTCAAACAAGACAAATAAACACGTTGCAGAGTCAGAGATAGTAAACTTGGCGCACAGAAAGACAGATGATCTAGGCAAGAACAAAACTATGATCGCAGAAATCGTGATATGTACTGGGGCCATGCAGCGGTCGCGACAGCACCATACAGGTAGAATAATAGAGGAATAATGCAGAAATCAGTAAGAAAATGTGTAATTTAACTGCCTGCACAGCGGCAACAATTATTCTGCACCCAAAATAAAAGGATGGTTTTGCTTCGTTTCAAAAAAGAAGTAAAAGCAGGTAGCTAAAAAGGAAAGAAAAGGACAAACGAAAGCCACAGATGATGCGGCAAGTTACTACCCAATATCCGAGTGTGTTTTTGGCAAACGCCGCGTGGGCCGGGCTTTCAATGAGCAAGGTCGGTCAACATTGGTTATTGATGTCCTCGTAATTTTCGTATTCGCATGATAATTTTGATCATGATGCTAACTGCTAGAATAAACGGCTAAAATTTCTGCGGTTTTAAAAGCTAACGAACAGTCCTACGTTTTCATAATTACGAGATTATGGACGTGAAGGAACAGAGCTTTTTATTTGCATTGATTTTTGCTGCTTCGCTATCTAAAGGACAAACTTCTCTCGGTGGGGAAGTTGAGCGTAGCGGTCAATGACTTCGGTCACGTTGATGCCGACGTCTCTGTGGGTGCATAGAAGCACCAGTCTAACCATGCGTTCCACAGACATCGTAGAGCGCAAGTAGTTTTTTAGTAAACTCTTGTTAAAAAATATTCTCTCTGCGCTGGCAGTGGTCACTGGAAGGGTGACTAGAATCGGGAACAGTTTGTACACATTTACATAGAACCTGCAATCGCAAAGGGAGGGGGCATCTATTTCGGTGCTAAAACCTAAAAACACTCCCTCGATGTCGTTGGCATCCTTGTTTAGGTACATTGCACAAACAGTAGGCTGTTCGATTCCAGTGATGTCCGTCGTTTCGTCAGGACGTATGGAGAAGCAGCCTGCTTTTGCAACTAGGCTTTCTTTGATAATTTCGCCCCAAATTTCTATAATTTGGTTTTGTGCATCTGGGCTTAAATACGAGGCATTACTGGGGCAACTTTCCAAATGGTTCTTCAGATATGTATCTCCACAATCAGCTCGCATGCGAAGAAGCGCTCTGAAAATACCTGTATTTTCAGCGGGGCCTATGCTTAAATCCATAGGACCACTGTCCCTGTGGCCAACGAGAGCCAGACCTTGTAGCCCGCAAAAAGAATTTCCTCAATAATAGGCCATTTCCTTTCTCCTGTTTTCTCAAATTTTACTTTGCCTGCCCTGGTCCAGCTGATCGATCACATTGGGCACGCGTCCTGAAAATGTTTGGAGAAAATTATCAGCTGCTAGCTCACAGTCACGGTAATATTTAGTATTTTCGTGCGAGTGGAAGATTGCGAGCGCGCGCTTCCATTTATGGAACGGCTTGGGTACGAGGGCTCCAGTGCACGCATGTTGGTCCAAGTTTATAACAGCATTAACCCCATAAGTTCTAGAATTGAAAATCTTTTAAAGCACGCCTTTGGAAATGTCAGTGCACCTTTCGCGTCAAAAGTTTATGAGAACGTTACACCCATACAGTTTCGGAATTGCAATCCATGCACTCCATAGATTCCGCGGCCACTGCGACATGCCGCAACGCGCCCGCTCGCTATCGAAAAGCCCTTGAAAGTTTGTGCTCGGATGGGGCTCCTTGCGTTACGTGACCCCAGGTGCCCTGAAATCCACCCCAGGTGCCAAGAATCCAGTCCGAGTTCGGAATGTTCGTGCCAAACTGTCTTTCGAGCGTGAAAAAGACATTGTAGACAGAATGCAGAATGATTGAACATAGCTCGCCTACACGAACATGTCGCAGCCTATGACACTAGGACACCTGAACAATGGAACATTCCGCACTCAAGAACGAATTATGGTCAACAAATGCTTCGACATACACTTCCGACTTTACTCAATAACCTCGCCTTACGAGAAATAGACCTTCTGTCCTTATGCAGCCTGCACAACTACTTTCAGTCAAAGTAATCCTTGTTGTTTAATGAGTTTGTTCATATGCAATACTCTATGACTTTTCCCCCCTTTATTTGCTTTAGTTTATGCTGCACTGAATATAGTGCTATGTTATGTTTTTTTTCCCTATTTTTCTTCCTGTTTTTGTAAATTGACACCTTCCCATCTGTTTACTCACATGTGAGCGCCCGACGCCCTCTGTTGCCTTTGATGGGTTTTTGGGCTGGTCAAGTTGCCAGCGTGCAACTTTTTATCCAGAACCCCACCATGTAATTCTTTTCGTAGAAAATAATAATAATAATAATAATAATAATAATAATAATAATAATAATAATAATAATAATAATAATAATAATAATAATAATTATTATTATTATTATTATTATTATTATTATTATTATTCCCAGCGTCGGTGGTAGTTTTGGTCGGCGGTGCATGCCGGCACGAAAAAATTTCGGGGGGGGCTGAAGCCCCATCAGCCCCCCCCCTGGCTACGCGCCTGGTTCCAGTGCGCGTATGTTGGCCCAAGTTTATAAGAACATTAACCCCATAAAGTTCTAGAATTGAAAATCTTTTAAAGCATGCCTTTGGAAATGTCAGCGCACCTTTCGCGTCAAAAGTTTATGAGAACTTTATACCCATAAAGTTTCGTAATCGAAATCCATGCGCTCCGCTGCGAGATGCCGCAGCGCGCCCGGTCGCTATCGAAAAGCCGTTGAAAGTTTGTGCTCGGATGGGGCTCCTTGCGTTACGTGACTCCAGGTGCAAGGGCGTTGTCACGAAATCCAGCCCGAGTTCGCAATGTTCGTGCCGAAATGTCTTTTCGAGCGTGAAAAGGACATTGTAGACAAAATCCAGAATGATTTCCGGCGTCGGTGGTAGTTTTGGTCGGCGGTGCATGCCAGCACAAAAAAATTTCGGGGGGGGGGGGGGGGCTGAAGCCCCCCCCCCCCCCCCCCCCCCTGGCTACGCGCCTGATACGGATGGCTCTTCCACTCAGACCAGCTCCACCGGCGCAGTGGTTATACCATCACGATCTATGAGGATCACATACAAGACTTCTCACGTGACATCATCGACCGCTTCAGAGCTTGTTGCCCCTCCGAGGTGCCATTGATTATATTAACAACCAACCGGCTAATCGGTGGGCAATATTATGTGATTCAAGGGTGGCCCTACAATGTCTTTTGTCAGCTCTTCGTCGCGGGTCCTGCGAACAACGCGTCTCGGAGATACGAGAAATGCACCACCATACGATCGCAAAAGGACACGACGTCGTGTTTCAGTGGCTGCCGGGTCATTGCGGTATTTCCGGCAACGACATCGCCGACGAAGCTGCTAGGAAAGCACACGAAGGAGCAAATCTTGTTTCTGTGCCTTTATCGAGGACTGACGCAGCCCAACGCCTAAGCAAGCTAGCGCACAGTATTACATTGGAGAAGTGGCATACAACTGAATTCACCCAGCATCGGTTGCATTCTCTCGACACATCTATGCAGCTGCGGCTGTTGCCTGGATTTCCTCGAAATGAGGAAACAATGCTGTACCGCTTATACGCTTGGGTGTTGCATTCACCAATGCTTACACGTGTTTGATTGGAATGGCTGATAGCGCCGAGTGTAATGCCTGCGGTGTCGATGAGACTATAGAACACCTACTATGCTACTGCACATCATTTCAAAACGAAAGACATGACCTCTGCAACGTTCTCAATAGGCTAGATAGAAGACCGTTCACCTTGAGCAAGATCTTGGGAGCATGGCCACGAATATCACAACTGCAAAAAGCCACAAAAGCGCTGCTGCGATTTTTGAAAACTACAGGACTGAGTGACCGTCTATGATCCGGACTGATTGATCATCAGTGATAGAACAGAGATCTGTTGCAACGTCGGCGATATCAACAGCGGACTTTCTATTCTTCCTTTAATCTCTCTCTCCCCTTTTCCCTTCCCCCAGTGTAGGGTAGCCAACCGGGCTCAGTCCTGGTTAACCTCCCTGCCTTTCATTAAATCATTTTCTCTCTCTCTCTCTCTTCCTAGAAATATTCCTATTCCTATTCCTAGAAATATGCACCCTGAATATAACAGGGCCTGGCGCCATGGCCTTCCTGCCTTTCATTAAATCATTTTCTCTCTCTCTCTCTCTCTTCCTAGAAATATTCCTATTCCTAGAAATATGCACCCTGAATATAACAGGGCCCCGCGCCAAGCTCGCGCCGGAGCTATCTTAAAAGCCCTTGCTCATGTACCTGGCGTTACATTTGTCGATGCAGCCCAATATTCCCATGGCACACGATTTGTGGCCGTCGCCACACGCGATGGAGTCTTACACCACGCCTCCAGCGTCACTACCCCCACTGCCGAAACGGCTGAAGAAGTGGCCATCGCCCTGGCCACTCTTGATCCCACCTGTCACACCATCGTGTGTGACTCTCGCTCAGCCGTCACTAACTTCAGCAAAGGCCGCATTTCTTCTCAAGCTCTTCGTATCCTCCGCCAGGCACCACACTCTAAAGAAAGCATGATCTCCCTGACATGGATCCCGGCCCACACGGGCACTGTCCACCCACACCTCCCCAACCTAAACGAGGTCACCCACTCCATTGCGCGAGGCCTAGTCAACGGCGTCGGAGACACTGGAGACGAGTTGGACACCAGGGATAATCTGACTGCTTACAACGATCTCGTTAAGACATTTTACCTTAGTCGCCGAACCTTCCCTCCAAGTTCAGCTGGGCGCTGGCTACCACCCTGCGTCTGCTACAAACAAATACGTATCCTTCACCCGCCCGCCTCCACCTTATATTCCCTGAAGTTTACAATACCCCCAACTGCCGGTGCTGTGGAACTCACCCAGCTACGCTTCCGCATATGCTGTGGGAGTGCCCAGCACAGTACACACAAAGTAACACCACGACCCTCTCGTCGAGGTTGCGTGAGGCTCTGTGGAGCTCCGCCCTCGACGACCAAACCTGGGCGACCCAGCACGCCCGTGAGGCGGCGGCGAGGCAAGCCCTCCACGTCCCCACATGGGAGGCTTAGGCCCGGCCATCTTAAAGTGCTGGTTCCACAATAAACGTTTATTCCTCCTCCTCCTCTCTCTCTCTTCCTAACGAAACAAAATTAATAAGAGCAATGAAGCAAATCACATTTCACGCTAACTACAGTCAACGCGCAAATCTACGCTGCGGCTTGGACATATATATAAGCGGGCTTCGGACGAGGTATCGTTAGACCACAATTGAAGAATAAGTCGCCGGTCATACAATGAGAAAAGCATATGAGCGAGATTCTGTTTTCGACGCATTTGACCAAGGCGACGATTCAACGAACGAAATTCAAGCAGCGAGTAAATGCCTTTCTTTCTTTCTTTCTTTCTTTCTTTCTTTCTTTCTTTCTTTCTTTCTTTCTTTCTTTCTTTCTTTCTTTCTTTCTTTCTTTCTTTCTTTCTTTCTTTCTTTCTTTCTTTCTTTCTTTCTTTCCTGCTGCACACGACCTCCCTGAAACGAAATGTGAGCATCTTGCTGTCATTTTGCACACGATCTCCAAAAACTAAGAATGGAAAACTCGGCAAAAAATAAATTAAGAAAACTCCTGCGAGGATTCAACCTCAAAACGGGTTGCAAGGAGTTGCGATGACAGCTATATCCGTCGTCGGCTGGTAACAGAAGAGTAAGACGAAAAGAAATCTTAGTTAAGACGCGCAGGTGGGTGAAGAAGTAACGAAACGCGCAGGTCCGGAAAAAGAACTCCACCTGCGGCATGCTATGGATTGACGCGAGGCCGTTCGAAGTTCTGTAGGTTACTTGCGTAGGGTATACCTGCTAGCACTACAAGGTAAGAATGTCGGGCCGAGACGCCGGTCGTTTGTATTTCCCTCTTTTATCTCCTATCTCATTCCAGTGTTTTGAACGTTGCTTTTCATGCACATTTATCTTTGCGACGGTTAATCACACATTTCCTCGATTCCTAGTTGGCAACTTCCAGGTTTTTAACAACGGAGCTGTTTAAGCCGGCCGTAATGTGTGCCGCCTGCCACTACGTTGTCTAGCAACCACCTCGCGGAGCGTCGCGCGCTATGCGTGGGAGAGAGAAAATGAGAACGAGAGAGAAACAAATTGTAGCAGCACCAACGAGGCAACGCGCAGAGGTGCTGCTGACGCCATCAGCGCTTCTCCGTTTCCCCGCATTAGCGCCGATCGCTCGCAGTGTCCGTGACTGCAGCAGGCACCTCTGGCGGCGGCTCGGCCGAGCTCCCACCAGCTGCGCGCTACTGCGCATGCGCCGTGACGTCATCCCGGCGTGTCGTCTGCTGCGCGCCGCCCGTACACTGTGCATAGCTTTCGCCCCACTTCCCCTACGTGTGCTCGGACTGCAAGTGCTTCACGGCGTTCCCCGATGCCACGGACCACGAGGAAATGCTTATACACTTCGTATAACTTAGTATCACTTGGCATTACTTCGTATAACTTAGCATCACTTAGTATAGCCAGGACCAGCTAAGAACCGATCAGCTCCGCTCTCTTTAGCCTTGCGCCACTAGTGCAAGCTACCCCAATTTTTTTTAACGAAAACATCCATTTTTAGAAATGCATTGCAACAACACGAATCACAAGATAGAGCAGAGCGTTAGCGCGAGCATCTTTGTATATATATCGGTTATATCTGTACTTCAAGTATTGAATTATATCAACGCAATCAGATGCAGATGCAGGATTAAATCCATAGTTACTCAGGTGTGCTCTAGTGTTATTGTCATTGTTTTTTGGAGTCATTTCAGTAAAAAAAAAAAAAATGTGAATCTATTGATTGCCTGTCTTTTTTGTGCCGTCGCCAGTTTATTATTAAAAACAAAAGGCTTCTTGAATATCCGCTTCGTAAACTTGGTTTGAATTCAAGCGTTTTGATTTTAGCCTCGGCGCTATGTTTTGGCCACAGGGATGTGTCTGACAATGTATGCGATTTCCTTCAAGCTGCAGAACGTTTACCATGCTGATTTATACTTTCTTTACTATCACTATATACTGTGTTCTTTCCAAATTCCAAATGATTTATCCCTCTAAATCGTCAGATTATTCTTTTAACGCTTTTAATTGTAATTTTTCATTCGTATGGTCTCAGTACTCAATTATGCTGTATTATTCTGTTAGAAGTTTCACACCCCCCCCCCCCCCCCCCCCCATACCCCTTTATTCCGGTAGTATATTACCTGTGCGTTTTCTACAACCTCTCAATTCTTGGCCCATCTCCCATTTGCGGGTGTGCGCCATATTTAGCGATCATTATCATCATCTGTGGCCCTCGCGGCCGAACTTTATTTGGTATACTGCCAGTTGAAGATGCTATAGATCTCAGCCATTCCGGCCGCCTTGCAAATAAATGGTGTTTTATTTGACTAATGCGCAAGATAAACTGGTGCGTATATAGACAGATTGGTGAGGCGAATTCCGGGAGTCTTCGTACGCACTGATGGGTATGGACGCTATTTAAACGCGATAAACTAGTCACGTGACCTTACTGCATGAACCGTCCTTTCATCAATGCTTCGTTCTCGTATAATTAAGGACCGTGAAATCCCCCGTCTGTCGAAGCCCCCAGGGAGTGGGAGCTGCTGTTGATGTTGTACGAAACCTTCAAGAAATGACACTGTATACTTTACACGAATGCTACGTGTGCGAGGCCGTGGCAGTTGCAGACAAGGTGCTGCACGTGTTACGACATATACTGAGGGCTTTGTGTGTCGGGCAGTCGCGCTCTCGTTGTGAAGACGAACACACATAGAGGGAGAGCGTACCTCTTCTCTGTATTATTCTCTTGCGCGTTTGTGCAGTGGCAATCTCCCAGTCAGGATTTGGTATTGCCTGCCGCATGCACTTCAGCCCAATTTTATTGTTCTATAAATTTCTTTCTCATGATCAGGGTCCCCTGTGAGTAATTGACCTAGATAAACGTACTCCTTTACAGACTCTAGAGGCTGACTGGCGATCCTGAATTGTTGTTCCCTCGCCAGGCTATTGAACATTATCTTTGTCTTCTGCATATTAATCTTCAACCCCACTCTTACACTTTCTCGGTTAAGGTCCTCAATCATTTGCTGTAATCGCAGTCGAGGACGGCAGAAAACTAGGCGGGGTGATGAAGTTAGGAAATTCGCAGGCGCAAGTTGGAATCAGCTAGCGCAAGACAGGGGTAATTGGGGATCGCAGGGAGAGGCCTTCGTCCTGCAGTGGACATAAATATAGGCTGATGATGATGATGCGTTTGTACAGTAAACGCTGCCTACAGCCCAATACACTGGTTTGCTGCTATAGAGCAGCGTTGGCACAGCGTACAAGCGCTGCAGATTCTGCAGTGCTTTTGAGCCTCGGATCGCAAGAGTTTACAATAGCCCGGAAAAAAAAATTGCGGTAACACCCAGGGAGCTCTTGTTGGAAATGTATAGTCTGCAGCTGTGGAGCCATGGAAGGAACTACGAGTACGAGACACCAAATAGAGAGACCGCAGTGAGCTCCGCTTTTTCCCGTGTGAAAAGAAATTAACAGCCTGTGTAACGCATTGCCGGCGAGTTACCTTGAAATACTATAGATGTAATACCAATCTTGGTGAGCGCGTGGCCGTCATTGCTGAATGATTACTATAAGGAAAATAATTTACCTGACAGGTAAGTTGCTCATGGCAGGCTTTTCTGATTATATGTGCGAGCAGTGTGCTCCGTGGCAGCTGAGACATCATTATCATCATCATCATCATCATCAACATCATAATCATCATCAGCCTATATTTATGACCACTGCAGGACGAATGCCTCTGCCTGCAACCTCCAATTACCCCTGTCTTGCACTATAGCTGATTCCAACTTGCGCCTGCAAATTTCCTAACTTCATCACCTCACCAAGTTTTCTGCCGTCCTCGACTGCGCTTCCCTTCTCTTGGTATCCATTCTGTAACTCTAATGTTCCACCGGTTATCCATCCTACGCATTACATGGCCTGCCCAGCTTCATTTTTTCCTCTTAATGCCAACTAGAATATCGGCTATCCCCGTTTGCTATCTGATCCACACCGCCCTCTTACTGTCTCATAACGTCTGTCTCTTAAGCTGAGGCATACTAATGGACAAACATTAATCTCGCAAAACTTTCCTAAGCAGCTAATTAGAAATTCGCGGATTTATCTAATGCATACGATTAGCTAAACCGTGGCAACGGTCCTAACAAACTAAGGTTAAATGGCTGCCACGGCGTCTTGTAAGAACTCATGCTCACGCAGTTGTGCAGCACCGAAGGCAGCACTTCTCTCCCACAAAAAGTTGCCCTGTAATAAAACAAAAAACAAAACAAACATCATCGTCAGCGTATCTAAAGGCAGCGTACTGCGGCCTTTTCAATATTTCATAAGCGGCCTATAATATACAACTTCAAAGCCATAAATATTTCTCATATATAGTTCGCAGACTATGCACATTCGTTTTTCGCGGCTGCTACTTAAACATTAACCTGTCTTTTTTTTTCTTGATTTAACTTAATGACTGGAGAGGAAGCAGCGTATACACAAAAAAGAAAGCTCGTGCAGGATTCGTAAAAAGGATCGTACAGGATTTTTCGAGCTGGACAGAAGGAAGCTCCTTACGAGATGACACTAGTAAAAACGCAAATAAAGGAAGCTTACATTACCTAAAATAATTTTTGGTTCTCGTGTAAGTACAATAAACTCTGGCATTTTACGTGCCAAAACCTCGATATGATTATGAGGGACGCCGTAGTGGGGGACTCCGGGTTAATTTTGACCCCCTGGGGTTCTTTAACGTGCGCCCAATGCACGGTACACGGGTGTTTTTTTTGCATTTCGGCCCCATCGAAATGCGGTCGCCGCGGCCGGGTTTCGATCCCGCATCCTCGAGCTTCGACAGTGCATCCCCGACAGTGCAGCATGCGAGGTCTGCGGCACCGAAGAAACTATCGACCACCTGCTGTGCCACTGTCCACGATATGCCCCAGAAAGACAAGAACTTGCTAACGCGCTGAAAAAACTGGACAATCGGACGCTTTTCGTGCAGGTGCTGCTGGAACACCGCCCCTATCGCTCGTTGGCCCACAAAGCGGTGCAGGCACTTTTGTGCTTCTTGAGGACGACGGGCTTGTGTGAACGTCTGCATGTGACTATTAGTCACATACAAACCCCACACGCGTCAGCGAACTCACCGCTAATTTCCTTCTTTTCTTCCATCCTCTCCTCTCTCTCCCAGTCATCTTTGTGTTCCCCTTTCCCATTCCCCCGGTGTAGGGTAGCCAACTGGACGTTATTCTGGTTAACCTCCCTGCCTTCTGCTTTTCTCTTTCCTCTTTCTCCACTACTACTACTACTACTACTACTACTACTACTACTACTACTACTACTACTACTACTAGCCGATGATTGGCTGGCACATGTATACACATTTTCTTTCATTTGGTCAGCAGTGGACTCGTCACTGCATTCTTAGGTTGTCATCGACTGTAGGAGCTGTTGAGATGTGTAGAAGACATTCCCCTTCGTATCCGTCATGTGCGCTGAGTTGTTCCATTCGAGATGCACCGTGACCGCTGCTTGCAGTGGTGACCGCACCTGTACGCCCTTCTTTTCTGGAAAGGGCAACCACACCACTGATCGACATGGCGACTGCAGCCTGGGCAATCGTCCTGTTCCTCCTCGCTCACGTCGCTCAAGCATCCCGGCTGATCAGCAGCAGCTTCCATGCCTATTCCAATCCATGGAAAAGCTCTCGAATACCGTTGCCCAAATGCAAGGCCTTGGAGGCGTCGGGAAACCTGAACTGGACCCAGGTAATTGTTGTCCTTTCGCCTAACTACGCAAACTTGGGGCTTTATGAAGGTCAAGTTCGTGAGGTTTTAATGTCACAGTTGTATGCGGAAAGCCTATAGGACCAGTGCCGACTCACAATATTTCCAATATGTGTGGACTTTCTTCTGAATCAGATGTGTCACGTATCAGATGCCTCAAAATTGGTGTTGCTGCTATCAACGAGCCTCTTTATACCGCCTTCACCCGGTGATTTATCCCATAGTCTTCGTGCTTACGGCTTCCGACGTTCTTGAAATAATAATAAAATTCTTGCGTTTTTTTTTTACATTCCGAAACCACGATATGATTACGGGGCACGCCGTAGTGGGAGACTCCCGAATAATTTTGACCACCCAGAAATTCATTAACGTGCACAAAAGTCTAAGTGTACGGGCCTTTCTTGCATTTCGGCCCCATCGAAACGCGGCCGCCTCTGCTCAGAAGCGCAACGCCATAGCAACTAAGATAATATCTCAGCGGGTTTGAGACGCTCTTGTGGCTGCATTTACGACAATTTGTATTTCTCAAATTCCAAGCAATCGTGTTATGTCTAAACGCGTGAAGGCAGGAAGTTTCTGCGCAGGCGCGCAATCTCATAATCATTGCCGAATGGTTGCATTTGTAACGCAATATATCGTCGAAAAGTATCAATTTCCGAATTCACAAAGCCTTTTGAAGCCAGAAGTTTAGCCAAATACATGTACTAACATCATTCATATATACGTTGGCTGAACAGCGGTGCTTTCAATCGAGCTCCCTCAGACAATGTAGTTCCCTCTAGTAAATTTTTGGAAGATATAAATTGTCATCCACCCGTCTGTAGCTGTAACTACGAAGGAAATTCCCATACGAGTTTCTCAGAAAGCCCTCGCTAGAGCCACCGCTAGGTAAGGCATTGGTGCCGGGGGTTCGAGCACTAGACTAGGACGAATGTTTTTTTTTTTTTTTTTTTTTTTCTCAACTGCGAAAGCTCCTTTCCGAGAAACCCGTAGGGGTTTCCTTTGTAGGTTCGCCCTCTAGGGCCAGTTGGATGATCAATTTTACCATTTCATAAACTTTTCTCCACTTTGTGTGTTTGCGCAGAACTTCCGCAGTACTGATTTGCCATACTCTAGAAAATTTTGTAGAGCCCGACAGGCACGAATGAATGGGAAGCTCAGCCCTCACGTTCTCACCCGCCTCGACGCTAGGTGCTGCTGCTGATTCGGTCCTTTTATAGGGGGCCTCAATACGCTTCCCCGGGAACGCATCGAGGCACCATAGGCCTCGTTGTTTTAAACGCAGTGGGGTCCGGCTGCTTCGATTCGAGGAGAGGTACTTCGCAGTACGTTGTAGAAGTGCTCGCTCCGCATGTGCTACGTCTGACCGTGAACATGAACTTCAGATAGGAAAGTGAGCGCAATATATGTGAAGCCATCGGAGTATTTATTCCGGCAGCTAGTGCTACAAGAATGAATGAATGCATAAACTTTATTGTACGAAGAGTGGTGTGGTTAATCTCGGGTGGAGCCCTCTTGTAGAGCCCCACTGGCCGCGGCGGCTCGCCGGGCCTGGTCCAGGGTCACCAGTTGGCTTCCCAGTGCCAGCTCGGAAAGCCGTGTCTCCCAAGACCACGTTGTGAGTGTCTGTGATGGGCTCACCAGCCTGGATACTTAGTGCTACAAGAGCGAAGACAGCGTGAGGACAAAGACGAACAATGTGAATTGGCTAGAACACAAAATAATTCGTATTGGGTTTTTTTCGGAGGTCAGTAATTGCCAATATTTATTTATTTATTTATTTATTTATTTATTTATTTATTTATTTATTTATTTATTTATTTATTTATTTATTTATTTATTTATTTATTTATTTATTTATTTATTTATTTATTGTCTAATTGCATTGTGCCCCTTGCAGTTTGCCGGAAAGGAATGGATGGAAATGATGCACTACCCGGAACGCACTGACGGATGCATCTCGTGGACATTTTTTCCGGCAAACAGGACTGTGGTCAGGCGCTCGAGGAGCGAGTGAGTGCCTGATTTCGTTGACGGCTCCATGCTATATTGTAGAAAACACGTGTGTGCATTCCTTATGGTAGATCAGCTGCTCTGCATAAACAGCTAGGATAACAAGAAAACTTTGAAAAAAGGCCAAGAACCGTGCAACGAGCGGTGTAAATGATATGACGCTTAGACACAAAGAGGTGAAAAAAGGAAAACAAGACGAAAAAAGAAAAACACACAGTAGATGATAATCTGTTGAGATATGGCTGGGCAGGTGATATAATTCGTTCAACAGATGACCGCGGTGCTCAATTAGAATATAGCAGAATGGGTGCCGAGAGAAGAGAAACGCAGTTAAGGACGGCAAAGAATTATTTGGTGTGGTAAGATTAGAAAATTTGCGGGCGTAGAACGGGGGCTTATTTGGCGCAGGAAGAGAGGTAACTGAATATATTTATGGACAAGAGCCTTCGTTCCGCAGTGGATTTAAATAGGCTGCTGCTGCTGCTGCTGCTGCTGCTGCTGATGATGATGATGATTTTGTTGAATAACCGCACTCGGATAGCATCATGCTTAAAGGTGGGCGAACATTCGAAACTTTCGAATAACGAATTGGATATTGTCGCAATATCCGCTTCGCGGTCCTGGAATTGAATAGTCAGTATTGAAAACCCCTAATATTTTTTGAATGTAGTCCCCGAATAGTTCGATCGCGTCGTCCAAGCCGCACGATAAAGCATTAAATTGAAGGAAAAATTCTATAACCTTTATTCAATCCACAGTTGACGTAACGTACACTACAGACTACGCTGCGTTGTTCAGGGAGGTACACTTTCCAGCAAAGCCACGATCAATAGCAATACATTTTACTTAGCCACAGATAGAATTCGGCAGTCGGTATTGTCTTGTACTATTCATTAGGTGCAGCATCTGTGAACTCCCTTTGGATTAAGTCTGAATACGTTTCATTGCAACGTACTTTATGCAATAGCGGCACCTTCTGGCGTGGCCATTCTAACGAGCGAAGAATTTTTTAAAATTTTGTTTTGCTTTGCGATCGCCGGACACGGCATGCATTTCTGGTTTGGTCGTAAAGGTAAACACAGATGTTAATCGGCCGACTGTGCTGCCTTGCTAAAGTTCATATACTTTATTACATAACTCGTACAGTTATTTTCTTTACGCGACAATGCATGGCCGCGTGTGATCCGAACAGCACTGAGTTTCCGAACAAACTGCCTAATATTTCCGAACGCTCACTTTGTTGTTTTAATAAAGCATGTTTTATAATGGGCAGTGTAATGACGGAAACATTCTTCTAATCTTGTGAATACCATGATGGGAAAATTTTTTGATATTAGCGATGAGAAAAATGAAGATTATTCGCGAACTATTCGAAAAAATATTCGGTATTCGATTCGCTTGTGTCAGAAAGCTTTCTGGTGATATCAGAATGGTTACGTGCACGTGGCTTCGGTTAAATTTTGCCTATTTTTTCACAAGCAGCTTTGTATCATATACGTATAATGAATTAATGCAAGACAAAAGCCACTTCGCTTTTTCAGTACATGTTGTTTCCTTATGCGCTTTTTTTATGTAGGGCTCCGCAGGAGCGTATTTTTGTAATGCTAGTGCATATGCTGGTATATACAGTGAGGGGGCCACGAATGGAGTTATAGGATCGCAGGCTACACGGTCATCACTCGCATCACCTATAGTCGAACCCGAACATATCGAATCTGAAGGAGATCACACTAAAGTTCGATATCTAGGTAATTCGATGTATAAAATAAAAATTTTGTACAACCATTTTCAAGGGGATTTTACTGCTGTTCGTTATACACAATAATTCTTTATAAGTGGATTTGATATATCAGGGTTCGACTGTATTAAAATTTCGCTTTACAAGCACATGCTACGGTTGATCAGTAGCTATGGAGAAATTTAGCTGATCACGGGGTCCTGGGATTGAAATTTGACCGTAGCGACCGCTTTCCTATGCGATGGAGAAAAAAAAAATAAAAACTTAGATTTACGTGCAACTTAAATGCCTCTATACAGTCGAAATTAAACCGAAGACAACCACCACAACACCCCTCCCCCATATTCGTTGTTGTTTAATAACTGCAGACTGCAGGCAACTGCAGGGAAGGCAGGTTACTATAGAGCTGGATATACCAATGCACAGTTATGAAATTTCATCTACACTTTTCTTCGTAAAAACTCACACATACATACCACAAACACGTAAACATACTAAGTCTAGATGAATGGATGAATAAAACATGAAATTGAAAAAAAAAAAAAGGATGGCCGCTCTGTGGCCGGGGTAGGATTGAAAGAAAAGCGTAAATGTAAAGATGGAAATTACAACAACAGGATAAGCGTCTCATATGCACCGGTGTTAAGTAAAAGAAATTCATGTCCACTGTGCAATAAGAACACTATATTGCGCGTTGCACACGAATATCATTGTTCAAGTAGTCCTCAAATAAAACAGTTAATATACGTGCGTTCATAAGAATCTACAAATCAAATCAGATCAACTGTCTTGCTGTCAACAAGAAAATCTGGTACCCTTCGTCCAACATTGAAGATCTTAAACTCTTCTTATCAAGGACAGACAGCAAACTTGCTGTTTGGCCTTGACAACGCAATCCGAAGAGCACACGAATATGATTGTTCAAGTAGTCCTCCCGTCAAACAGTTAATATACATGCGTTAAGAATCTACAAATCAAATCAAGTCAAATCAACTGTATTGCTGTCAACAAGGAAATTTGGCACCTTTTGTGTGATATTGAAGACATTAAACTCTTTTTATCAAGGGCTAACCGCAAACTTGCTCACCTTTAGTGTGCTCGGACAACGATTCTTGCCTTCTCACTGTGCAGATAATCTGAAGCAGTGTTAATTGAAACCCAGAACAAAGAACGCGTCTGAATGTTCTCAGCTTTGCTTGGTTTTCAGAATGATAGTGCACGCACTCTTTTTTCCCTCAGCATCTACTCTAAGAACTTCAGTGACGTCAGTAGTAAGTTTGAACCCGACGAGATCCAAAAGGGGCCAGCACACAGAGGTGAGTCGTGGCCGATCACTCGAACGAAATTGTCCAAGGAAGCGGAAAAATAGATTTGAAAATGTAGAATGCGAACTTAAGCAACTGTCAGCTTACGACATCTAATTAGTGAACGTTATTATTTAGGCAACTTATGAGTGAAAGTTACTTTTAGGAGCGAAGCTCCTTATAGCGGCACCCGTTCCGTCCCCGTCGTAGTAGTAGTAGTGTGTAACCAGTCTGAGAAAAATGAGAAAAAAAATTCCGAAGTTGTGTCCGTAGCGCGGAATCGAACCAGAAACCCCTCGCTTCCGAGCGCGCGGCGTTAGCCCACTACGCCACGAAGCGCACATAGACACACGCACCACTATGGCAATACCCAACATTAACGAAAGGCCGCGTTTCTAACGCGTTTGTGCTAGCGCGTTACGGCCCGTGTAAGAAGCTGGTGTAAGACGATGTGGCCTCTCCGCCTTACCTTCAACGCGTTTCGAACGCGCTGCCCAAGGCGGTGGCAAGTCAAGTTCAAGTCGAGGAGCGTTTATGAATACGGGGGGTATACTCTCTCAGCAGTCATGTGATGGCGTCGGCAAACGCGGTGCACGTTCCGGCATGTGTAAATGGCTGCGTAAGACGCTGTGGCCGCTCCCCCTTACTAGAGAGTACTGCACGTTTCTAACGCGTTTGTGCTAGCGTCCTCTTAAAAGCGGGAGATCCGATGATTCCCTCCGGAGCTTCGCCCACTCATCATCATTCACCCCGTGGATATGCTGTGATTTTTTTTTAAATTATAGCCTGTTCCCGAAGACAGAATCGCGCTCCGTGCATGTCGGAGGTACGAGGCGATGTTTAAGAAATATGTACAAAAAACATTGCTGAACCCAATTTGCGAGCTATATTCTTAAGAAAGACAGTGAAATTGTTGTGAATGTTGAAACCAGAATATAAGTTCTTATTCTCAATTTAATATTTAATGAAGAAACAAACAGACAAACAAAGGTAGACTGCTGTGGAGAGATTCAGGTGAAAAGTACCTCAGCTACTGCACTTCTCTATGTTGTGCAGAAAAAAAATGAAGGTGTACATGATAATGCTAAGATAAATAAGTAAAGAAGAATTGAATAAAAAAATAATTGATTTGGTGTAGCTTTTTAGTCCGTTTAAGATTATATAAAAATTGATTTGACAACAGTATGCTGACTGCGTTGTTTTAATTTTGACTTCGAAGGAGAGCAATTTCAGCAGATCTTGTACACCGACAACCACTCTTGGGCCCTGCTGCACGAGTGTCAACCATTAGGTGAGCGGTCAATCAAGAAAGTCCTGTTTTTGCTTCTTCGCGAATAGTCAAAGTGCTGAGAGACCCCGATGATAGTTCGCGTCGTTAACACCCGCGAAATGATTTTGAACTGTTACTTCTCTTGCAGGTTCTGGATCGCGGTTTTCCATTCTTGCTCCCAAGGCGACCAGTCCCGTTTCCGCACGGATGGCCGAGAAGGCTGACAGGTACATGGAAATGTCGGCACACGGAAAAAGACCGCGGTGGGTGAGCTCGCCGTGTCAACCGCGCCGGAAGAGCACAGACACCAGCGGTGCCGATGCTTCCAGTCTCCTCTTAGTAACCGAGGAGATACCGTGAACAGACGCAAATAAATACATTCCGCGAGCTTCTTGGTGTTCTGGTGACTTCTTTTAAGCATGAAGTGCCTTTACCTCCCGTTGTCGGCGACCTACAAGTGACCTTGAGTCAAAAGCCAGAGCCGTTATACGGGCACTCAGACGAGAACATCCGGGCATCATTGCGAGAACAAAACGAGATCATCCGGGCAACCAGTCAAAGATAAGAAAATGCGGTCTCTGGCCCCCAACCCTTTGTACAGGACATAATTACATACGCTAGTGGCTGCCCAAACAAGTTACAAAAAACACCGCATATCCACGGGGTGAATGATGATGAGTGGGCGAAGCTCCGGAGGGAATCATCGGTAAACCGTGAATCTTCCGTGTAATTCGCCCAGTCTCGCCGCACTAAATCAAACGATTGACTTCCACCAATGACACGCGCCATATGTGACGTCATTCCTATTTTATAACAGCGCCCTTCATTATAATTGCACCATCTCCCGCTTAAGGGGACGCTAGCACAAACGCGTTAGAAACGTGCAGTACTCTCTAGTAAGGGGGAGAGGCCACAGCGTCTTACGCAGCCGTTTACACATGCCGGAACGTGCACCGCGTTTGCCGACGCCATCACATGACTGCTGAGAGAGTATAACCCCCGGCTTCATAAACGCTCCTCGACTTGAACTTGACTTGCCACCGCCTTGGACAGCACGTTTCGAACGCGCTGCCCAAGGCGGTGGCAAGTCAAGTTCAAGTTGAGGAGCGTTTATGAATACGGGGGTAAGGCGGAGAGGCCACAGCGTCTTACACCAGCTTCTTACACGGGCCGTAACGCGCGAATTTTTTTTTTCATAAAAGTAGACGTGGCTACCTACTACGACGACGACGACTACTACTACTACTACATACTACAGAGGAGGGACAGACCCACACCCTAAGGAGCTTCGCCCCTAAAAATAGTGGTCCTGTCAGTTCCTTCCGCGCACGCCACTGACGCTACGCTAGCGCTAACGTTAGTGACGCACTTGACGAGCGTACCGAGTCAGCAAGCGTTACTGTTCTGCATTGCTCCAGGAATCGCTCCATTTGTACGCTGCTTGGGCAGGTTATAACGAGTGATGCACGGCACAAGTATAGCGAGAACCGGGTGAGTTGTAATATGTTCATGATCTGTCAGCGCAACGACAAACAATGGCGAAATAAAGCTCAAATAAAGGCCTGTAGACAAAAATGGCTTCTGTCGGCTGATCTAAATAGTTATGAGTAATATTATATACAAAATTAAATATTCACGTCAAAACTACAGCTAAAAAACTTGTTAAAGTGCGAGGGTCCGTTTGAGTGCGGCCTCGCTCGGACCAGCGAATATCTGATGATCGCTCAGGTCTCTCCTCAGCACCCACACGCATTAACCTTTCGCCTTTTACTAAAGGTTACCGTGGGGAGGGACACTCCAATGAGCCTACAGGCCATTTTTTTTTTTGCAAGGCCCTACCTGTTCGGGTGGGGCCTACCATGCGAAACCAAAATCAGATCCAGAGCTACATCGCACGTTGGAGTGAGGTGTAGATCTATGACACATCTGAAATTTGCAAGTCACGCATAAATTGTAGAGTATTTTCACTCCCCAGAGCAGTTGTCCGGGGGGACAGTCTAACACAGCGTTCAGAGCGCTAGCTGCCACGAAGAAGGAATATGAAAAACTAACGTGGGCTTCTTTGGTACGATAGAAGTATGCGTGTCACTGTGACGTCATGGTTGCAGCATTTTAGGTGGACTTCACCAACACTTGACTCACTGGAGGCGAAAAGTCGAGGTGTGCACGAAATCGCAAGTTTGCAAGAGACATCAGGTATATAAAAAGCGGAGGACGCTTAAGCTTCGCCTTTAATAGTGGAACGCGATAGCGTCCTCGGGCGCCGTTCGCATCGCATTTTTCTTTCAGTGGGCTTCACTGGAACACAGGACGTGGGAAAGCCAGAGAAAGACCAAGCTTACACCGATCCCCTTAAAGCCGGTTTCACTTTTAAACAAAATGCATTGCTGAGAAAACGTTCTTCCAGGGGCATTATAAGTCGTCTTATGTTAAAGGTTGAAGGACCTAGCACCTTGTTTATTATTTTATTAATTGTTTGCTACTGCCCAGATGCGCGCGCGTGTCCAAAACAGATTAGACAGGCGAAGTTCCAATTTGAACTGCCGTAGGGCGCCTACATGCAACGCCGTTTTAGGGTGATGACAGCCTTTGTAAGGGCACTTGCCGCCGCTGGCTAAATTGCCGGGTTTAATCTGGGGCACAAAATGGCGAAAGACCAGCCGACAGAACACATTTCCCGCAACCCTTGGTGACATGAAATTAATTAACTTCTTTTATTAAACTTTGGCCTCAGCAGCCAGAAACAAATGGTGCGTCTGAGCACCGTACACGGCATGTCAACGTTTTAGTTAAACATACTAGTAAGGACAGTCTTTATTACAGCACACATCGAAAAGCACCCTTTATATATCATGTACAACAGTAAGGCAACGACAATGCTTAATGCAGTCCACATTCTTCGCGTGAGATAATCCTACCATGAGCACGCCATTGTGCCTTATAACTTGTTGCTTTGTATGTGTCGCACGACGTGCAATAGAACAGTAAGTTTGATGTGTTAAAATAAAAGGAAAAGGCAACTAGTACATTAAAGATGTATGCAGGTTTCTTGTGCGCATCGGCGCAAAACTAAATTAAAGAAATTTAAAAGATCGTGTGCCAACATGAGTTCATCAGAGCGTGACAAAAAAAGGCAGAAAGACTGGGGAACAAAATGGCTACCCGCCAAATTTGGCGGTAAATAGCGGTCAAAATGTTGGTGTTGTCACCACCCTAAAACGGCGTTGCATGTAGGCTCCCTAAACTGCCGAGGATGCGAGCGCCATCTGGATATGGTTTTCGCAATTACCCTACCTGAGCGCACCGATGTTGGTATGATAGAAATGCTGGAAAAAGGGTTTGTGTTTGAGTTTCGTCGTAACATAATGATTTTTTCTCGTACATTCAAATTACAATCCTACGCCACCATGTCTGTAGGTTGTGGTTAAGTCGTACTTTACCGTTTTTCGGACGGATTTCACTGTGAGAAATTCGATTTTTGTTCACCAAAACCTTGAACCACGTGGAGGGCCTGCGCGGTCGGGGTGGTTGGGGATGATTTTCTCCGCCACGAACGCCGGCATCCACGCTGACGCCGGCGCCGACGCCGGATTTTCTGCGACACGGGGCCCACGAACACATGCGCTTTCTATCAAATGAAGATTTAATTCAAGCACGTGGTCATTATATAAAAAACGCAGATTGCACCAAAGCGGGGAAAATAAAACAAAAACGTGAAACCTTACAGAACACACCCAACTCTCATCTATGTAGCCACCGGTACTTGTAGCAACCGGTACTTGTAGTTGCGTACCGCTTTTCAAAGTACTACTAACGTTAGGAGACACAAAAAGCAGCGGACGCGCGAGATAGCTGAAACTTTTCACATCCACAAGCATGCGCATGAATGCGTAAGTCAGCCTTCAATCACTCGTCATCCAACACACGACGAATTTAATTGTTTAAATCACGTTTAATCACAGGTGATGTCTGTGGTGTCGTTGTACAAGGTGTTGGCTTTAGGTTTCAGTTTTCCTGCTTTGGTGCAGCCCGGCTTGTCCACGTGTTTTCATTAAAGCTTCAGTTGTTAGACAGCGCCTGTGATATTCTCTTCTTTTTTGTCTTTGTCGGCTGTTGCGCTGATCGATCATATACGGGTGACGGGTAGGCGAAGTTAAAAGTGTGTGCATTAATTACTGCCTCAGCAGTGAATTACCTATGCATGCGATTCAATAAGGCTGTTTTACGAACCACGTAAAGTTTATCCCGCTGGCCTGGGACTGGGAGAACTGTGAACGCAACCGAGATCAAATTTAGTGAAAATAGAGCGAAGTTTGGAAGGGACAATATGGCCTATGTTATGGCGAAGTAAAATGTGAGTGGATGAATTATAGCTTATGTCAAAATTGCTTAGGAAGTGCTCGAAAGCGTTACAAGCGGGCAAGACTTCAAATGGGTCAGTCATACGAGTACATTAGCAATGTTTTAGACTATGTTAATTAATTACAGGCAACTGAAATTTTTATTGCGACTGCTATTTTCAGAAGCGTAGACTGTTGGGCCAGTTAAATACTATGTTGTTCACAAATACCATGTACTTCCTCCCACGCCTGTAGGATCTTGAGAAGCTTACGGTACAAACAAACAAACAAACAAACAAACAAACAAACAAACAAACAAACAAACAAACAAACAAACAAACAAACAAACAAACAAACAAACAAACAAACAAACAAACAAACAAACAAACAAACAATTAAACAATCAATCAAATAAATAAATAAATAAATAAATAAATAAATAAATAAATAAATAAATAATTAAGTAAACAGAACACATGCAAAACGCCTGCGATCACCACCTAGCAGGCTCTGCATTGTTTGACTGCACGATAAGATAAGAGAAAAAGGCAGATGGAAGATTAAAGTAATATTGTTCAAATTAGAAAATAATTAAAAGAAAATCAAGAAAATCCAACTTGAGTTCCGTAGAAGTAAGTAAGACGTATAGAGACGCTTTTTTGTCCTTGACCGTATAGCAGGCCATCAAACGCAGCCGAAGTTGAGAACAATAGAAGAATAGACCACATCACCTGCTGCAATATGAATAAGTCAACGAATGAGCTATCGAAATAATGAATGAATACAGCAATGAAACAGCAAGCCAAGAAACGCCAACACACTGGTTGGAACTTTTCGAAGGAACCCATTCATCGGCGAGCTAGCGAACCCTTACAGGTGCAAGAAAGGCGAGCTCATCAGTTCAGGCATTGCAACTACGGGAGATGCTTTCTTCCAATAAATAAGCCGTTCCTGTCTCCGCCTTCGATGTTGTACGTGCACTCCTATGGGGGGGAATAAAGTAATTATTACACTCCTTTATACACATATGGACTTCCTACACACCGGTACGCGCATCACAAAGATAGAGGAGCACACCGTTGCACACATCGCACATAGTAGTTCTGGCAACAGCCGTACTAAGCTTCTAGATGTAGTATAAATAAATAAATAAATAAATAAATAAATAAATAAATAAATAAATAAATAAATAAATAAATAAATAAATTGACCGTTTTGCCCGAAGGCGATGAATTGAAAGCGATAGCAAAGTTTATCGTTTCGTCCGAGGTTCTCGAAAGTTGTTATAAATGTAGGCAGAGGTCAGATGGTGCGTCGCAGCAAGTGAGAAGTACGCGAGAAAACTGCTGTGTCGCATTCAGCGGGAACAACGCCCTGGCGTGTGCCAGGCGTCTCAGAACGCTCGCGCGGTGAAGAACGTCGGCCTGCGGCGTTACCAGCATCGCGCAGCAATGGGGGACAAGGGGGTGAGTCGGCCTTTGTCAGCGCCAAATGGAGACAGGTTTTGATTGAAGTTTATTGTCCGTTCTGCTCGGAAGAGTGCGGTGTGGTGTGCGCATAGCTGCTCAGCAGGAACGCTAATTTGTGCGCGAACAACGCTCACGACAGCATCGGAAGCAAAAAAAAAAATAAAAAAATAAAGCCCCTTTCTTAAAAAAAGATGGTTGAACGCGAAGCTTTCGCCCATGCAAAGTGAATCAAAGTCAAAGTCCAAAGCCAACGACCGTGCACGCAACGAATCTAAGAAATGCTCAGCGACCCGGTGCGATGCATATGTGATTTGATTGCTTGTTTAAGATTGTATTTTTTGAACGTTGAAGTTGAATGAAGACACATTTCGTTAAGCTGCATAGCCTTCCTTTTAGATCAAGTAGTCGTCAATTACACGCACACACTCGCACTTTCGCGGACTGCATGCCGTTGCCGATACACGGGATCGGCCTTACGTGCACGATAGCGTTCGCGCTTACGTTCGCGTACGGCAGCCTCTTATTCTGCCGTGCGCTGCACTCGCGGCCTACCCACGGTGACGGCCGGGAATGCATTGCGTGACGCGCGTAATGCGAATGCAGATATATCCAGTTCGTCTGGGTAGCGTGGCGTTGCAGTTCCCATTGTTGTTATCGGTACAACTTGCGAATGTAAACTGTAGTAAATGTAAACCGCCGTTGTTCTATTGTGTGTGCAGATGCTCAGATGGTTCCGTTGTGTAAGTTAGCTTTCCTGCAGTGCGTTTTCGGCGCTCACGGACGAATCAGTGAGACATTGAAAGCTTCGCTTTATTAAATAAGCAGTCACTGTAAACACACACACAGAGCAATGATCACGTACAGTCAGAAGTTGCGTTGAAAAAGCGCAATAGGGCCTTGTGTATGGAAGAGTGCTTAGGCCGAAGTCTCAGGATATATATCCTCTGAGAGCGGTATAGTGTCATGCAAGCGGGTGGGACTTGTTCGTAGAACACATTGTTGGGCTTCGAAGGACGTTGAGAGGAAAACCACCACTGTGGTTCAGCATTGCGTATACACAACCAAAACAATTTTGAAATCTAAGGTCATTAGGCTGCAGGCTGAAACGTTGGGTGATACATATGTACTCGTGGCTTGCAGGGGCCGTGTCCGCAAACACAGCGGTGAACTGCACCACCATCTTAGCCATGCGGATTGCATGCTGCTTTCTCCCACCATTGCTCCTCGCCCACGTGACTCCTTCGGCAGATGCGCACTGGTACAATCTAATCAGCGGCGCAAAAGCGAAGTGTGAAGCTCTGGCGGCGTCATTTAGCCTGGACTGGAGCAATGTAAGCAATATACCTGTGCCAAATGAGGTCCTTAGTAAGTTACCGGGCCCAGGAGAGTGCTTTTGGTGTTCGTGTGGGTCGAATGTGAATGTACGCCTCCACATCATAACGTCGCAGAGATTGATGCGCGTACCCTTGTACACAACGTGTATAGTGATTGTGGTAGGTGCTAAGCTTCCTGGCGTAGTAAAATAAGCAGTTTAGGCCGCGAGCGATTGCAGCCACCGAATGAAGTCACTTCGGTAGGAAGAGCGGCTGGTGTTGACGATGTACCTGCACGCTATAGTGACGCCGTAACAGTCGTGTCTACGGACACAACAGGACGTCAGTAGGTTCTTTGCAAAACTTAGCAGATGGCGGATCACACACAAACGCACAAACTCACACAAGGATGGTGAGGACGATCACAACAGTTTTGTGTGTAGTTACGTGTCAAAAGACAACATTCGCAAACTGTACGCGTTATTTGCAGCCTAACCAGACTATCACACGTTACTGAAAAAAAAGGTAACCGATTACAATTACAATTACTTCATTGAAAAACGTAATTGATTACAGTTACTAATTGCTGCCCCACGAAAGTAACTGAGGAACTACTCAAAAGTAATAGATTACTTATAGGTTACTTTCCTCCGAATTTTTATTAACGTTGAATAAATAAGGAAAATACAACGAGCTGGCCTGGCACGTTTAATGCCTCCTCTGCAGCCCTTCAGGCATTGTTCATATTTACTTACAATTTGCTTTTCTATATTGTCGTAGGTAATCTTTCCTCGTTTGCTTTTGAAGACATCAGCGGCGACAACGAAAACTCGTTCGATGTACATGCTGGAGGAAATGGTGGTGTTCTGATGTACGAACGGCATACGCCGACGATTCTGGTCCCTCAATAGCACGATGCTCGCTGTTTGGGTACAATAATGAAGCACCGCGCGTTGTTATTGCTGGGGCTCGGAAAAGGCGCTCCCGGTAGAGCCAGTGGGAAGCTATGATTTTCCTGCATTAATATCCTAAGCGGTGGTTAAATTCGTCGACCAGCATCTGGTGGAGCGTTATCAGATAGGGAGTCAAACACTGATACCTCCGCGTTTGCCTGAGCGAACACGCTATCCACGAAGGTGCTCCCTGACAAGAGCGCGGGCGTGCTTGTCTCGTTAATAATGTAACTAGTTAGATGTAATTGATTACGGAAAAAAAAGTAATTGAGTAACAGTCAGCGTCACTCAGTAAAAAAATGTCATCGAATAATCAGAAAACGAATAATGACGCCGACACCAACACCGTATTTTCTGCGACATGGGGCCCGATCAAAATATAGAAAGGCTTGGTTCTCAACATTCCCCTCAATGTTGCCTAGAAGCAAAGTACAGCGAAACACCATTAGAATTGGAGGACGCTTACGCTTCCCCTTTAACAGTGCAATGCGATAGCATTCAAAGATCCCTGGCTGCTTATCAGGTTTTTTTCTCGTTTATTCAAATTACAATCCGACGCTATCACGTCTGTAGGTTGTGGTTAAATCGTACTTTAAGATTTTTCTGACAGATTCTATTTTGAGAAATTAAATTTTTGTTCACTAACGCCTTGCGCCAAGCGAAGGGCCTGCCCGATCGGTGTGGTTCGGGATGATTATTTCCACCAACGACACCGGTGAGCCCATGCCGATACCGATGCCGATGCCAGCTTCTCTGCGACAGGGGCCCTTAACGCTGTCGCGTTAAAATGCAATTTATTACAAGTGATTAACTGCATGTAATTCGTTACGTACAAGTCTGAACCTAACTCAGTGAGGCTTCAGCTTTATATTCAAGCTTTCGATCAGACAAAGCAGTGCAATGGCTTCAGTTAAAAAGTGCCGTACAATCTTTTTCACTGGAATCTCTACAATACACTTCGGATGGTTTCAGGTTCTTACGTGACCTCAAGTTTCAGACGACTCAGGGATTCGGGTCGGCATCGGCATGCGACACTGTTCAAAACAACCGTTTTTTTTTTCAGACTAATGCCGAACCTGGTAGCGGCTGTGTCGCATAGACCATGATATCAATAAACACCCTACTACGACGTATTTCAAACCGGGGGTCGCATTCCACAGGGAGGCCGCGAAGCCTACTGTAAGGCCTTTGTTAACAATTGAACTCTGTAAGGGAAAGTCATCATTCACTTTCTAGGTCGACGGCCACTTTCCCATTGCCCTTCCCCCATTGCAAGGTGCAACTTAATCAATGTTCCTGTACTTGGAAAAGTTCACTAAGTACGGACTTCCCGGTGAGCGCAGTCGTTAGAGTGACTCTAGTGGCAGGCCGCGGTGGTCTCGCTCTTCATTTTCCTACGAACTGAAAATTATATTTTTTCTTCCGAGACTTGCGTTTACGTTACCTTTGTAACTTCATACGAATTTTAAACAGACTGCAAGTTTGTCTTCATGAATATCTCTACAGCTAGCGTATCTCTGTGAAACTTAATTGCATCTGTGAAAGTACAACAGCTAATACTCGTACATGGGCCAATTGAGCGCTTGACCCTATTGTTAGAGTGTGCACAGGCCACCTTGTTTTCTTTGCGATGGTGTTAGCCAGGAAGACTACAGGGACCATTGCCAGGTTTGGGGTTTGCAAACCAACAAGCGCAGCGCGTAGATCACATGGCACTGAGCGTCTCAGCAAAGTATTAAATCAATTTACAAAGCGAAAACAACAAAAAATTTAAACAAAAGCCCGCGTGTGCTTTTAGGAGGAGCCACTCTCCCAGCCAATAACGACGTCGTCATAGGCAGTCTCGTTGACGTCACATGCATTATCTACATTGCACGAATAGTCAGGAGGAGCTCGACGGCTCGGCAATTTTCGTGAAACGCGGAGCGCGCGAGACCGCCACTGGAAGTGTGGCGTGCGGAAAGAAAAGAATACATAAAAAAATTGGAGCACGCTTAAACTTCGCCTTTAAGAGTGGAACGCGATAGCGTTATCGGGCCCCGTTCGCATCGCAATTTTCTTTGTGAGTAGGCTTCACTGCAACACAGAACGTGGGAAAGCCAGCTAACAAATACCAAACTTACACCAATCCCCTTAAAGTCGGCTTCACTTTTAAACAGAAATGCATTGCTGGGAAGACGTTTTTCCAGGAGCAATATAAGTTGTCTCATATTAAATTGTGAAGGCGCTAGGACGTTTGTTAAAATATTTTATTAATTGTTTGCTATTGCCCCGACACTGCGCGCGTGTCCAAAACGCATCAGGTAGGCGAAGTCCCAATTTGACCGGCCGTAAGGTGCCTCGATGCCAGCGCCGCCGTTCAGGGTGGTGCCAACCTTTGACCGCCCCCGCGCAGCCGCTTTCTCGCTGCGACGCCATGTTGTGTCACAGCGAGCCGTTGCGATTGCTTGGTGCCGGTGCTGAGTTCGAGGCACAGTGCGCGCGGATGCTTCGCGGACGCTTCTACTTGCTAGACAGTGTTCAGCCGCATGACTGACAAGCTATCAAGTGCATCGTGTCGACATGACGGGCTGTTGTGTTCCCAAGTGCACCGGATCGACGCGTAAAGGACTGCGTTGTTTTCGCTTCCCCCGGGACCCAGAGCGACGGAAGAGATGGGAAGCCCAAGTAAAGCGCGATCACTGGAAGGCAACGGATAACTCCTGCATTTGCGAGGTAAGTGTCAAGAATGCTTAGACTACCGCACCGTGTTTTTCATTTAAATAAGAAAGTATTCTCTGATCCTCGCTCACGAACTAAGCAAGCACTGCACCGATGCTGTCTGAGTAGCGTATGGTTTGCGAGCGCGCGTCGCATAGGCTTTTTTCGTTTTGAAGGGCGCAGTCTGTACCCTTATTTTAAGGACTGACGAAGATGCTTAGCCGCGAAATAGTCTTACATTAGCTACGAATCGTCACGTAAGCCACCTATTTTCCTTTTTCACGGGAAGCACACATCGTGTGTGTCTCTTGTTTCTTTTTTTTTTTCTTTTTTCGATACTGGTTATTTGGGACTAAAGAACGCAGTGCTTCGTCTGGGGAGAGCGGCTGTTTTGTACGTGGTAAGCGAAACATTGTGATTTTCTCTGATTTCTCAGGAGATATCTTGCGGACCTCAGGGTGTTACGTTACATAGCTGATTTTTTAGACTTGTACATATTTGTAGCGTGGTGATCGTAAGCCGATGGTCATTCGTGCTCATTCCCGATCGTAGTGGGTACTGTGACGGTCTTTAAATGCCTGTGCACGGTATGCCCAGGTGTAGTAGAGTTAAGGGGCATCATGGGACCAAAATGTTTCGGCGCTTTCTGGCATGGTGTCTGTTGTAGCCTGTGCATTTCTTCGAAACGTGTGAAGCGAGGTAATACAGCATTGCTTCTGCTAAAATTTATTTTTAAGCACTGTAATGGGTTCTCTGTATTTACAAGGCAACTTTTCATATCAATAATCACTTTTGTTGTTTTACCTGTACTTACAAACACTTTGAAGAGGACCAGTACGAGGGAAATCGACAGGATGGGCGCCGTCTGTTAAAGTCAACAGCCCTACATCATCATGGACTATATTTTCGAAGTGAAAAACATTGCTAATCTGTATTTGACTGTCTTAGTTTCATTTACGGTTTTGTACGTGATATGTATGCAGTGTTGTTTATTTTTTCAATGTAGTTATCAGTGTACTATGAAATGTTCTGTACTCGCCATCGATGTGTTTGGCTGATGCGACGTATTCGATGGTAGCTGATGTATGTATTCTGGCTGGATATCTGGCTGGATATCTTGATTAATATTACCCGCGGTTGCGTTTTCTTGTTTGCATTCTTGTTTTCGATTTATATTGTGTGTAATAAGGTTGATGTACTCACTTGAATCCCCCCCCCCCCCCCCCATGTAATGAATAAATAAAAAAAAACTCTCTCTATCCCGAATTGTGTGTCGAGCCTACCTTGCGAATTAATTTTTTTTATCTCGTCTTTCAACATAACCTTCAGGCGCCACACAGTACATATAATTTTTCATGTACATATCTCTTTTATGATTGATTGTACTAGACATTATAAGTAAATGTATTTTGTGCATCGTTTGATTTCTTGTGTGTACTGCGCAAGATTGACACAGACAAGTTACGTTACATTTTCTCTACAGCACTAACTAAACCTTATTTTCACATCGCAGTTATTTTTACACCAGCTTAATCCTGTCAGCACACAGTTTTGTGGGCAAAAAAAGCAAAAATTGCGCGTAGATATCGTCAAATAATTGCAACGAACGCGAAGAGCACGCGCAACGCAAGGGAAACTAACCGCCGTGCGCGAGTGGCTGGCTACGGTAAAGGAGGCGTGACGTGTAAACCAAAATACAACAGCGAAAAAGAAAAACTTCCACACACAGGTGGTCGCAAACCTTATATACCAAGCATCGAAGCGCAAAAAAAATAGTGCGTATTTTAAACATACACACGGCATATTAAATGTGATTGAATTAGGCAACTTGGGGCATGTTCCCGGCGCCATACATTTACGTCTTCGACCTTCGACGAGTTAACGGCTATTGGTTATAAAGATATGCAGATGGGACACCGATAAAAAATCCTCATTAAGGCAAAGCACTGCGAAGCGCGCCGCGAGTAACACTTTATGAACGCAAGCGTAGCTGAGTCTCAGCTCGTGTGACACAATATGGCGGCGCCAGCGGGGTTGTCTCCACCCTGGACGGCGGCGCTGGGCTACAGTGTACTAGAAGGGGGCAGTGGGCTTACTCTCCGGCGGAGGCTATGCGATGCGGCGGCTCCACAAATGTCGCCAATATGAGCTTCTCCGATAGCCCGAGCGGCGGCGCTGGCGTCGGTTTCAATGGAACGTGGGTGCGACGGCGCAGCTGCCCAGTGCCCGCCCAGTGCCCGATCATATTAGTTGGAGTTGCTGAGCAGCGTTGTTTTTTCTGTGGACGTCGTCGCGTGGGGTTTTTTTTTTGCCTTCAGTGTTTTTTTTTTCGCACATAGCCTGCAAGAGATTAGTATGCCTTGCAGTAACTGAGCCATGCCGCGGCATCGACAAAACCACTGTTACGCGCATGGGTGCCAAACAGGCTATGTTTATGTGAAGGATGGGCCGAAGATGTCCTTGTTTGGCGTCCCGAAGGATAAAAATAGGCGAAAAGAGTGGGAAAAGAACCTCCATAGAAGTTCCCCTGGACGACACGAGCGCAGTATGCGAGCTCCATTTCGAGCCACTACGTTTTGTGCTCAACTCCAACGCAGTTCCTGATCACTGTGAATTGTTTTTATTTTTATGGTCTAGTTAGGTCAGTTAGCGAAGGAAACTGCGAGGAAGGTACGCTGGCCTCCTTATTGGAAGTTGACTCTCTCGAAGCATCAGGTGACAGAAATGAGTGCAGTCAAACTGCTGCTAGCGGTATACTGCCACAGAGGCCACACAAACGTGGTACCCCAGCATTGCACGGGCCTGCGGGTTTCAAACGATCACAACCAGCACGTGGCCAGAAGCGACTCGAGGCTCACTTACCACATTGCGGGCTATGTTGCGCGGAAGTGTATTGTCAATTTCAGCACAAAATGCCAAGAATGCATAAAGCTGCTCACTATGACGCCACCAGGCGAAAGTTTTCAACTTGTCTGGCTAACAAACTTCTGTGACCGAGGAGGCCTCCTTTATCCTTCCAGTCAGCTGTACGGCTTTGTGAAAATTCTAGAGGATCTTTTCACAGAATGCTTCTCTCAGAGTGAGCTACACTCTGACAGCGTTATGGATATGCTGGCAGTTGTTAAGAGTAAGCTTTCCCTCGAAGTTGGCTGCAATGTGCACGCTCTTAGCCTCACAGCTGAAATAATTAGTTTTTACATTATCACACGTCTGCATTTTTATGTGAAAGGAATTAACTGTGACAAGGCAGTAAAGCGGCAGAGGGCCAAGTAGCTGAAGTTGAGCCGTTGCACATGAGTTGAAGTGCATGAAACAATGGCTTGCTGTACTTCTTGCAAATAAAAGCTTTGTGTCAGCAACAGCCCTGTTAACTTAATTTTGCTTACCCTTATATAACTGTACATAAGCATAGGCCTGAGCCTTTGTCAAGTGAACTAGTTTTCACTTTTTGTTCAGGCCTCCCTCCATTTCTTTATGGAAAAAATAAACCTGATTTAATTTAACAAATGTGTGCCGGCGCTAATGAAGGTTAATAATAAACGCAGAAGGCTACTGTGAAGCATGGAACAACTAAAGTGCAACATTGAAATATTTAAGCCATATATACAAATTCATTTTGGCTAAGCAAAGGCACAAACCTGGTTAGCATGCCTAATTTGTTTTTCTTTTTGAGCCCAGCTCGGAAGTATGCGCGCACTGTTTTCTGTCTGACAAAATTTTACATTAGGTCGACACGGCATGAAACCGTTTTCAATTTTTTTTACGATTGCCCGATAATTCGGAAAATTCGAAGGCCCCTTCCGCATAAGCAACATCTGCCAGCGACGACCTCTTTGCACAAAAAGTCTAAGAGTTAGGATAGGCAGCATATTGCCCAAGAGTTGCCGTCTTCCTTTTCGACAACGTACTATTATGGCAAATATCATGTGGTCTAAACAAATATAGTGCTTGCTAAAGATATGTAAAGACTATCAAGTATGCCAAAATTAAAAACAAATAAGAGTGTGAACTGCTTCGAACTGAATCCTACAGAAACGCAAGGAAAATCAAAGCTTCTGCAAGCAAAGCTTCCATTGAAGTTGCCAGTGGCGCCACCTCTTGGAGGCGACGCTGACTGCGTCAGAGGAGCGGCTGAGTAAGCCCACTGCCCCCTTCTAGTACACTGTAGCTGGGCATCGAGGCACCCTAACCGGCCGAGGATGCGAGCGCCATCTGGATATGATTTTCTCAAGCAGCCTACCCGAGCGCGCCGCTGTTGGTATGGTAGAAATGATGGAAAAGGGGTTTGTGTTTGAGTTTCCTCGTAACAGAATTATGTTTTCTTGTACATGCAAATTACAATCCGACGCCACCATGTCTGCAGGTTGTGGTTAAGTCGTACTTTACAATTTTTCTGACGAATTTCACTGTGAGAAATTAAATTTTTGTTAACTGACACCTTGTGCCACGCGGAGGGCCTGTCGCGGTGGGGGTGTTTCGGGATGATTTTTTCCGCCACGGACGCCGACAACTACGCCGACACCTATGCCGACAGCTACGCCGTCGCCGACGCCGTATTTTCTGCGACACGAGGCCCTTAACGCTATCGCGTTAAAAAGGAAAAAAAGAGGCGGGAACGTGGCGTAAACGTCCCGTGAACCCTCGACTCTGTTATTGGAGCAGAGCATTGAGGAATGCCACTTGTGCACGCTGGTGCAGGCCATGAGAGAGAGCCTTTGCGCCGGGGAGGATAGTTAGCCTCCTCGCAAATTCCCGTCACATTTTTATTTTGCGTATATCTCCACTATTATTAAGCTCGTTAGCTAAAAGAAAAAATCTCGGTAACAGCCCGCGGACGGCATTGTACAACTTGCAATTGATAATTAAAAATTTGCGGCGCAGACTGGAAGGAGCCGTTTAAAAAGATTTCGTTAGAGAGACTATGGGTGTGGTGTACCCTGCCGCATCTACAAAAAAAAAAAAAAAAAAAAAAATACGAAAGAATCAAATCAATTTTATGTAGGTTTAGTAAAGCAATGAACGCGGCTAGTTGGTGGATGTTCACGATTGTGTTGAGCTTAGCATTACACTGACGGAAGAACTGAAGAACGAACACTAAAAGACCAAAATTGTGCCACGTACGTCACCTTGTCATTCTTTTATGTTCATTTTTTTAGTTCTTCTATCAGTGTAATGCTAAGCGCAACACAATCATGAATTTATGTTGGTTGTTTCGAAATGCACACCCGCCATCGTTGCTTAGTGGCTATGGTGTTGGGCTGCTAAGCACGAGGTCGCGGGGTGAAATCCTGGCTGCGGCAGCCACATTTCTGTGGGGGCGAAAACACCTGTGTACTTAAATTTAGGTACACGTTACAGAACTCCAGGGGGTCCATATTACTCCGGAGTCCTCCACTATGACGTGCCTCATGATCAGATCGTATTCTTGGCACGTATTTTTTTTTTGTTTCGAAATGCGTTCGTATTAATTTTATCAAGAGTTCGAAAAAAATTCAGTGTAATTTTTACTGCTATATTGATTTTTCTTTTGTAGATTTCCCGTCGATTATTATACCACCTGTCAAATTGCCATCTGAAGTGACGTCAAACGCCTTCCTCGCGCTTCGTTATTTACAGTCTGCCGGAAAGGAGTCGGTTGAAATGATGCACTACCCCACAACTCCCACGCTGTGCTTCTCAAGAATATACTTCCCGGTCAACAAAACTGCAGTCAAACGCATCAGGGGCAGGTAGGTCACCTCATTCCCACCTCCGGGCACTCGTTTGTAAACGCCACACTGGATCTTTCGCGTGACACAAAAAATACGGCACAAACTCGTCTCAAACTGACTGTAGATGGCAATGCGATAAGCATTCGAGCAATGTAGCAACACACCGTATTTATGAAGTCACGTCTGAAGTATTTATGAAGTCACATCTGTAGTCGTTCTGAGACATACGTTACTTGAGCTGTTGCGACATACGGCCGGCGATCATCCCACTTTACTGTGGCATTCACTTGCCAAGGTTGCCCACCTCGTCGCCACACCATTGACGTCACGTAGTCGTCACGTCGTTGTCGTCACACTGTCGTTTTAATATCGTTATCAAATCAGGAACGTCATCTTGTCGTCAAACCATCGACGTCTTTCCTTCTTCGTCAGTCCACCATCGCCACTGCTTCGGTGTTATACAGTTGCCATGCCGCCATGCTCGTGAGAAACCTTGGCAAGCGAGTGACACGGCAAAGTGGGACGATACCGGAGTATGTCGCATGTATAGCCGAAGCAACGGACATCTCAGAATGACCACTACAGATAATAAGTAGATGTCACGTCAGAAGTACGATGCATCACTACATCGCTCGAGTGCTAATCGCATTACCATAGAGAGTCGTCGTGAGATGAGTTCTGCCATAAATGTTTCACAGTTTAGCTCAACATAAAGGGCTCAGTTAATCATATCTTAAGCTTATAAAATAAACTTCAACAGGTTACCGATTTTGTAAAAAAAAAGTTTTCCTTTGCAGACTTGTCCTCGTGTCTTTATAAACAACTGCAGATTACCAGCATATTGCTACTTCCAGCGTAGAGGATGGGTCAAACAAATCAAACACACAAGGAGATCGCTAAATACCGCCGCTTCATAAACAATCAAGATAAGTTGACATGCAGTCAACAGTGTGTATAGTATGTTCTATATGTTTGCCCCGGAAGTACTCGTAACAAAGAATACTCGTCAGACAGGCCATTTTACATGCATGCGATTTGGAAAGATTCCTGAAACACCACCGTCATGGACGTTTAACCTTAATAATATAACGCAACATATACAGTGATGATACAGTTTTATGCAGGAAAGAAATGGCAGGAAACGCAAATAATCTCTGCATTAAAAAAGCCTAGTTCCTGACAAATGCGGCACTGTCGCAGTGATGTATCAGGGAACGTATTCTCAGTCGGTCTCATTCAGCGGTACGATAACTTTGGCGAGAATTTACCCGATTCGGCCCCGGTCGAGTCGACGTCTACAGGCCGGGCGAGAGCATACATCGCACAGTGCCAAGCACAATTTCTTGGTACAATTGCAGGAATGCTGTTACCCGTAGACGCCGACGTGTTCAATACCGAATCATGCGAAATCTCGCGAAAGTCATCGTTACCCTGTGCCTGAAAAAAACAAAAACAAAAAAACAAAAAAAAACAGCGCACAATCAGTACATATTCCTACTGAAGGAACATGAAAGAATTTCTCAATAGACATGGGCAGGAAGAGGCAGGTCTAGTTTGTGCCAGATGTGGACTAATTAACGTAACGTTTAAGCTAGTCACAGCGTGGTAAGGACTTGCCGCCCCTCCCATCGCACATGGCAGGGAGAGGATAAAAGTGGCGCAACTAGAAACTGTCCGTCGATGACCGTTCAAATCAATATGATATTATAAGCGTGTCCTTTTACGCGGGGGCAGACCTGGCGTATACAATGATGTTGTACGGAACTTCAGACCCAATGAAATACAGAAAGGACCACCTAAAGGTCAGTTGTGTCTTCTCGAATGCTTGCTGCGTGAGTGCGTGGGGGCGGGGGGGGGGGGGGTGATTGTTGTGTGGTAAAGACGCTGTTTCTGCTGCACTTGTAGGGAGCATGGCTCAGCGTCTGCGAAGGAGCCTGACGAGAGAAAGAAGAGAGGGTAAAAAAAAAGGAGGCAGTAGCAGCACAAACCAGCAGGGCAGGCCGTAAGGCAAAAGGCAATGGCGGGGACGCGAGCGCCAAGATGCTGGCCACTCTGTGTGGCTCCTTGACCGATGCAGTCAGGTGCAGCAGAGCCACTGCCGAGTCGCGGTGTGGTTGCGCATCCTTTGGGGGGTGTACGGTGTGACCGCTCAAATAGAAAGGCCACGATGAGGTACTGTTGTTGAGACATAAGTGCTCTAGTGCAGTGGAGCCACTCCATGGCTGCGATAGGGAAAAAATCCCCTGCTTTGCAGGCGCGTGCAGGGGCCGTACTCTGAGCGCGGCGCGCGTACGTTCGCAGCTATCGGCAGCAGAACCGCGACGGATGTGAGGCGTGACAGCCGATAAAGAGGAGCTCAGTCTGCTGCACCGCTGAGCAGTGACGAAACTCCAGTGAGTGAGTGAGTGAGTGAGTGAGTGAGTGAGTGAGTGAGTGAGTGAGTGAGTGAGTGAGTGAGTGAGTGAGTGAGTGAGTGAGTGAGTGAGTGAGTGAGTGAGTGAGTGAGTGAGTGAGTGAGTGAGTGAGTGAGTGAGTGAGTGAGTGAGTGAGTGAGTGAGTGAGTGAGTGAGTGAGTGAGTGAGTGAGTGAGTGAGACGCCTATTCTGATAATCTAGAATTCATGCAGCAGAAAGGAGAGAGACGAAAAAAAAAGTAATACAAACGTAATCTCTAGCATATCACAATGTAGAATGCACGGAGGTTTCGTCCTCAAATGCACGGAGGTTTCGCACGGAGGATAACGACGTCCTCAAATGTTTGACATACAGTCATTGTGCCCAATTATTCTTACGTCACGTCAAGGTGTAACCAAGAAAAACAAAACATTTGTATTTCATATAATCTAGTCGGTAAAGTCAATATGTGGGCACAGAATGCGAAATATCGTACGTAATGTAAATGAGAAAAAAAAATAATAGCTGCGGCTTATTCACGCAATTAAATATAGTGCGATGAGCGGACACGCCATAATAGACAGGGCGCCGAATTCACAAAGCATTTTGTTCGTAAGTGCTGCTTGCCGTTGGCCAGCCGCCTTCGGGAATGATATGCCTAACACCACGATTGGCTCACACCAGCAGTTTTAGCGTAAGAACGTTTTTGTAATCCGGCCCAGTGCTCGTATTCACGAACGCTTTTGCACCCTGCAACGGTTCGTAAGGTCATGTGCCTGCCAATCGGGATAGCGAGCATAAGATTAGCGAGTATGACACTAGCATAAGACAGCGAACGTAGGTTTGTTTGTTAACTGAAAATATTTGTTAATGAAGCCTTCAAGCCCGGTATTCACAAAACTGTTACGTACGTGGAATACTTTTCCTATTCGCTGGTACTCAGGCTCTTGCCAATGGAGAAAGGGACCGACGTAATAACGAGATAACTGAAGCAGCTCTGGCCCGTAGCAGACGGGATTTATGCAAGATAAATTTAGCGAATGCGAACCCAGCTTTTTAAAACCTTGCGGCCAGGATTGTATTCCACTTATCATTTGACAACACTTGGGGCGTTATAACGTAAAGCTATTCCAAACTTTTCTATTCCAATTCTGCAATCAGCCCACCACGATTCGTCAAAACATTTTCGGGCCACTCCCAACTTCGCCTGTCTGTCACGGACGTCACGAAAAGCGCGATAACTCCCCATCTGATAAAACGTGTACACACTGATTATGCATGATTAAACCGAACAAAAGAAAAAGAATTATTCCTGATTCGACGCCTTTTCACCATTAGCCCTCTGCTATTGGTCCAATGTTTTCGGGCTGCACCCAGTTCGCCTGTCTGTCACGCGACCTCACAAAACCGCGAAAACTCAGCGCGTCAAAGTGACGTGTACGCGAAAAAATGCATTAATATGCCGAACAAAACTGAAAATTTTTTTGAATAGCCAGAGAGTGCCCCGTTCGGAGAGGAATAGAATATGGCTGCCCGCCGATCGCTCAGGCCCTCGCTACTCGCACCTGCCGGTCAGCATGTGTTTATTTGCGTATGATAAACCTTTTTGCGTGGCAGTAAAACGTTATCGAGCCATTTCGGCACGTATACGACATCGCTCTTTCAACTCTTCCTTGCTGAGGATCCGTTTTAGCGGCATTCTTATCATTCCGCTGGACGCCGCCGCGATTTTCGACAAGCCACCGCAAGCTAAGTAAGGCGAAGCGGACCAATTGGAGAAGCCGGCACCACCCTCTTCATGCGGTTATCTATTTTCAATGTGCTGGCTCGGCCCCATCAAAACCCTCTCCCTTAGAGCGTGCTCCTCGCCTCTTGTCAGCCAATTAGATAACAAACACGTCTCAGTGCAGGCAATGTTATTCGTTTTGAAAGCGAACAAAGATGACCTCTTATAAAGGAGGAGAGTGTTTGATTGGAGGAGGAGGAGGAGAAAGAAGAAAGGAAAGGCAGGGAGGTTAACCAGACGCACGTCCGGTTTGCTACCCTGCACGGGGGAAGGGGTTTAAAGGGATGAAAAAGAAAGGAGAGAGCGAAGAAAGTACTCTCAGTATGAACACGTGTGGTTGTCCAACGCTTCACAATCGGTCACTGAGTCCAGTCGACTTCACGAACTGTAACAATGCCCGCGTCGCTTTGTAAGCCTGCGACGCGGGGGGCCACGGTCCAAGAATCTTTGTCTCTGAAAATGGTCTGCTGTCTAATTGGTTTAACACACTCCGGAGAATGTCGCGTTCGATCTCATAAAGATGGCAAAAATACAACACGTGTTACACCGTCTCCTCAAAGTTGCACGAGTCACAGATTGGTGTGTCGGACATGCACAGAAGGAATGAGTATGCTTTCATAAAAGCCACTCCTAACCAGAGGCGGCAAAGTTAAGTTGCATCACGGCGGGGGAAGTTCGATGGAATCTGCAGCCTCAGTGTAGGATCCAGCCGGTGTAGACGACACGACAGTTCGAGAAAATCGGGGTGCTCCATGAAGTTTCTGTCTCGGTTTGAGCGAGTAAACGAAGACCCCTCGCAGCGTCTGATTGGGTTGTTCAGACAACGCTGCGGGTCACCGCCCGATGCTTGCGTTGGTGTTTACGTAAATTTGACGTCAGGAGATTGGAATAAAAAGAGTTTGGAATAGCTTTAAGTTATAGCGCCCTTGAGTTGCTTTTAATAATCGCTTTTTTTTTATCGCGACGGCGTTAGACCGTCTTCTTCCTACCCTACATGCCTCCATGCCACTTGTAATATCTTCGGTACGCCCCATTCATCATTACATTACTACGCCAGCATTAAATGCTGGAATAATTATCAGCGTGCACCAAGCGGCGAACTCACCGCAGGTGGCGTCACGACGAATTCCGTCGCCTTTGCGTGTTAATGTTCTCGATGACATGAAGGTGCATAATTAATAGTCGGTGTCCAACTTTCAACTACATACAATGTCTCCTCCCGACCAAGGCGGGTTTCTTTCAAACCTTTGATTTCGTGCATCTGGCGAAACGATTTGGTTCACAAAAGAGGGCTTCTCCCCACGGAGCCTCTTTATGCGGCAAAGCCATAATTAAGAAATGCTCTACGATGAGTTACGCGCTCATGCGTGACCGTTTATTATGCCACCCTCCTCCCACTCCTTACCTCAACAACATATACATGGTATTGGCTGCGCGATATTTTGCTTAGCGCTACTTTATCACCAAGAAATGCGATGAAGTACAGCGCAACGCCAGGTCATGTACACAACAAGGAACGAAATATCCACAGTGCTTCGTTGTGTGCTTCTTGTGTCCATGTCCTGGTGTTACGCTACAATTTATCCCAATTCAGTATGAATGGCTAACAAGCCCCCACCCTGAGCATGTTACTCATTGATTGTTAGTCATCGATGACCAAGAGCCGTCCGGGACTGACTGTGATGACATAACCTGCAGTACCGCGGCACTGGCCGGAATGCTTTAGTTCCGAGTAAGTGTCGTGATTCGCGTTGATCCCTGCCAGTTTCCGTTAAAAATTTTTTCAAGATGACTAAGTCAGTTAAGGTCAAGATTGGACAGCACGTGTAATCGCTATACTTATGATAAATGCCTGCGAACAGGAGCACGAGACAATGTAAGCAGCTGCAGCCGTGAGACCGATGTTTTAGATTTTCATCAGTTCGGAGCTAACAAAATATCATCATCGTCATTCTAGCGTTGTCACCCCATTATAGTCTTCCGTCGTCGTCATACCGTTGTCGTTATTTCTCGTCACCATGCCATCGCCGTCACTGCGTGGTCATCGTACGGTAGTCTTCGTGCGATCGGGGTTCTTTTGTCTTCTTTATTCTGTCGCAGTCATTCCAGTGTGGTCATCACATTGTCATACGTCACGCCGTCGTCACGCCGTAACCGTTTTAGCATCGCCACCATTCCTTTGTCGTCATGCGTGGGATCGTTCGGTATGACTCGCGATGAAACATAGTTGACGGGACCCTAAACCATGCTCCCATACCTTCCGACCGACTACTGGGAAAGTGTCACCCTTTTCAGTGAATCCTTGTTCTAGCGTCATTAGACTGACACTGAAACAAATTGCGCCGAAACTCATCTCACGATGACTGTCGATGGTAATGCGAATAGCATTCGAGCAATGTAGTGGCACCGTATTACTGAAGTGACGTTTATTTGACACACGTGTAGTGGTAACTTTGAGACTTACGTTGCTTCGGCTATGTGCGACGTAGTCCTATATCGTCCCATTTTGCTATGACATCCATTTGCCAAGATCGCCCGTTAGCAGTGGCGGCTTGACGACGACTGTATGACGCCGACGCAGTGACTATGGTATGACGAAGAAGGAATGATATCGATGGGACGACGACGGCATGAAGACAATGAGATGTCGATTCCTTAGTTATGACGATGACGTAACGACAACATTGTGACGACATGAGGGGCAATGAGAAGACGACGACCGTATGGCGATGATGGAGTGACGTACGACGGTACGACCACAACCGGATAAAGAAGCTGGAATGACCACGATGGCCCGACCACGAGGCCTAGTGGTCCAAGCTATTAGACAACTTGGGTCACTGGATGCGGGGTAGAACGCGTGACGACAACGGCATGGCGAAAGTGAGATACCAGGAAGCTGGAATGACGGCAGTGGAATGACCACGACGGCAACATTGTGCACATACCTCGTGGGCCAAGCAGGTACACAACTTGGGTCAATGGGTCGGCGCAAGAGGCTCGATAGATAGATAGATAGATAGATAGATAGATAGATAGATAGATAGATAGATAGATAGATAGATAGATAGGCTCAAAATGTCTGAAGTAGGCAAATAATGGTATTCGCATTAAAATACGGGAGGCTATGAGTGTAATAGTTTACTGGTGAATCGGCTAAAGTGCATATCGCCTTGAAGATTTCAGATGATTATCAAGGGGTGAATTCACAAAGCTGTTTCTTCGTAAGAGCTGCTTGCCTTTGGACGGCATCTTTCGCTAATGATTTGTTCGACAACACGATTTACTGGCATCTGATCTTACGAACAGTCGTAGCGCAAGAAAGTTCGTGCGAGTGCGAGCGCAGATTTGCAAGCAGCATTGCAAGCGTGGGCACTCGGGTGAACATACTACAGGAAAAGCTCGTTATAACTAAGGTAAATGGGGGAGCCAGAATTTCGTTACATCCGTTACCTCGTTATAATCGTTATTACATGTGCTGCACTATGAGTCTTTATGAAGATTTCAAGGGAAATTTTACTTACTTCGTTATATCCAGTTTCGTTTTAACGATGTTTGATTGGAGATGCCTCGTTGACGCCCCACACCTCGTGTCACCGCAGATTATGATTGTAAACGTGCTTAATTAAGTAAAATTCTTATGAGCAGGAGAGCATAGGCATCGATGTATAGCTATGTAGAGAGTGAGAAAACCCGGAGCAGATATCCTTAGTCTGCTAAAATATTAGAACCCGCATTTAATTAGCAAAGTTCCAAGGAGCCTTCGATTGCGTGTCGAAAATTTGCAGAGTCCTCATGGAATCACTCTCAGCTCGCGCTATGCCTACTCAAAGTTTGGGTAGATCTAGCGAAGTTTCACCTCAGCGCTTATCCATGTCATCCGAAAAGTCCATTAATTTCATTTACTAATGAACTCTTAGTAGCCCTAGACATGGGATTTTATATTGATTGTGTATTCTTAGACTTTTCTAAAGCTTTTGACCTTGTCTGCTATGAACTACTTAATCATAAGCTCAGTAAACTAAATCTTGACCCCAACATTTCTTGCATGGATAAAAAACTTTTTGTTAAGCCGACAACAATTTGTAACTGCTAATGGCTACGATTCTACTCTCTGTCCTGTCCTTTCAGGAGTGCCACAGGGTTCTGTTATTGGGCCCCTTCTGCTTGTAATTTACATAAACGATTTACTTGATTGCACTAACTCTTCTATTAGGCTTTTTGCAGACGACTGTTTCTTACCGCGTGATTTCCTCTGATACTGACACATTACTACTACAGTGTGACCTTAACGATATTTCTGATTGGTATAACACATGGAAAAGGAAACTCAACGCGACGAAGTGCAAACTAATGAGAATTTCGCGTAAACTTTCCGCTAACGCTTGTAAGTATAACATAAACGGCTCCGCTCTCGAAGAAGTGACTACTTAAAAATACTTAGGGGTCCACATTAATTCTAACCTGTCTGGGCAGCCACACATTAATTATGTTGTTAATAATACTAACCGCATGCTTGGGTACCCGCGCCGTAACTTTTCAATGACCCCTTCTTCTCTTAAACTCCTTCTTTATAAAGCTTTCGTTCGTTCCAAACTAGAATATGCATCAGCTGTGTGGGACCCATTTACTGAAAGTCTAATTAGTCACCTTGAAGCTGTACAAAATCGTAGCGCACGTTTCATTTTTTTTCTAACTACTCCCGTCTTTCCAGTGTTTCATCTATGAAAACAGCGTTACGGCTTCCATCCCTTTTATCACGCAGGAAAATAGCACGTCTCTCCTCATTTCATAAGATTTACTACCATAACCATAACCATGTCTTAAGCAAGAATTACTTTCCCATCCTTCATTCATATCATCTCGTATTGATCATCTTCATCTTCTTAAAGTATTTGTTCCTCGTTGTCACACTAACCGACACTTTCATTTTTTCGTTCCTTAAACTTGTAATAATTGGAACCACTTTCCCACCTCCATTGTATCGGTCGCGTATCCCAGTGACATTAAAAATGCGCTTGAATATGTTACATGATATTTGCATTGTTTGGTTTTTCTATTTATTGTTACCACTCCGTTCTGTAACGCCCTACGGGCCCTGAAGGTCCTGAAATAAACAAATCCGCGTTGGGAACAAGGGTCATGAGGGGCGTACGCGTTTGGAAATATGCGACGTCATACCGACATGCGCTTTCCTAAAATTTAATTACAGGCGCATTCGCTAAGATACACGACTTTTTGACCCGGAAGCGTTCCTCGTTCAGTATAAGGGAAATGCCCCGTCTCTTTCGAGGAGATGGTGAGTATAGGTATGATCCTACGTAGTTTCTAGATTATGCGTACATATTTGGCCATCATCTTAGTTTATTTGATTGCTTGTTTTGTTCTGTATAGTAAATTTTGGAGGAGTACCACAAAAACCTACACAGGGCGACATAAACACACAAATGACTGGCCAAAGCGCTGACCTTCAAGTAACGGAATTTATTGAAGCAACTGAGCTTTACATAGTCCGATGGTTCAAGAGAGCGTTGAAAGTGAGCGCTTTGTCTGGTCGTTCTGTGTCGTTTTTTTTTTTTTTCGTCCTGTGTAAGTTTTCCCGTTACCCTTACAACATGAATCAGTATACTAACTTGCCCATTTAAAATTTATTCTTTATGGTAACTTTCGAACTGCTTGTGCTGTTGAAAAAAAAATGCAATTTGAGAAAGTGCTCTCAGCAGAAACCCTTCGCTTGGTGATGGGCTGTCATATTGGTGACAAGGTGTCATATAGGTGACAAGAAAAACGAAGATGTTTTGAAAATATGCTTCCATTTTGTTATATACATACATTTAAAAGAGGGGGGAACTTTAATAGCAGAAAAGGCTTGCCGCGAGGGCAAGTGTTTGATTCCAATTGGTGGATGTGGGTAAAGTTTAGCATTTGTTCGCTATATGACGATGGTGAAGTTGAGGATGATAACGATAACGACGACGGCGTAACGGAAAGTACAGATGGCCAAATAAAGCAAACCCATTTTCAAACTTTCGAATTAATAGACATTCGAATACTTGCCTCATGCTCGTTTCAAGTTTGTGGCCTTTGTTCGTTGATACAGGTAGTTGAGGACGTGCTTATGAGGCCTTCAGTTAAGGGGAAGCTTTACTTGAAGAGTTCCTATCGGAATACATGGGAACGGAGAAATCGCTTCGCGTACATGCACTGCACCAAATTTGGTCAGGTTTCTTGTATTTGGAAGAAAAAGGTTAAATCTACTTTCAGTAGGAAATAGTTTTTTTTTCGGCCATCGCTTTGGTTAGAATTACATTTAGAAATCGCAGAATTCCAGAAACTCTAGCATCAAGCTTAAATATCTGTAACATGTCAATAGAAAACGATGCCACTTTTCTGTGAACTGCACCTATTGCAACATCTGCACTCTTAAAAATGTTTGCCCCCATTTGGGGCTTATCTTGTCCAACAACAAAACCTTCATCTGCCTTGGTTGCGCTTCCTTTCTTGAAAACTCTGCGCTCGCTACTTTCCGGTCGAGAATGCTATGTCACGCTGATAGCGCGCATGCCGTTCGCGACCCGGATGTACACTCCTACCCTTTGGGGCTTATCTTTAAATTAAATTATGGGGTTTTACGTGCCAAAACCAGTTCTGATTATGAGGCACGCCGTAGTGGGGGACTCCGGAAATTTAGACCACCTGGGGTGCTTTAACGTGCACCTAAATCTAAGTACACGGGTGTTTTCGCATTTCGCCTCCATCGAAATGCGGCCGCCGTGGCCGGGATTCGATCCCGCGACCTCGTGCTCAGCAGCCCAACACCATAGCCACTGAGCAACCACGGCGGGTGGGGCTTATCTTGTGCCACAGCAATAATCGCTATCTAACTTGCGCGCATTTCCTTTCTTTAACGCTCCTCACCCGGTACAGCCTAGCGCGATTTGAAGGTTATCGTGCGAGCCTCGACCAATGAACAAGAACAGCACCACGGCCCAGCAGCCTCCTTCGAGGAGAGGGAGGTATCAGGCCAGCTTCCCTTACCTTTTTTGCTGTTTTTTAAACTGCGGAGTCACTCCCGTCCGAAGAAGGCACTTTTTAATTTTTTTCCTTTTTTTTTTGCTTCAGGGAACATGCATTGATGGTATTGCGCGCAACGTATTCTTCGGTATTATCAGTCGGGAACCACCTCGACAATGGTCAATCTTCAGTGATTCGAAGGCAGCCCTACAATCTGTGCTATCAGCTCTGCGTCGCGGGCAATACGAACAGCTCGTATTCGATATTAGACACCTACTCCACACATCACATGAGAAAGGACACCACGTGTCATTTCAGTGGCTTCCAAGTCACTGCGGTGTCATAGGGAACGAAGACGCCGATAATGCCGCTCGGGGCAGCTCTTGACGACACACAGGAAGAGGCCACACCACTCTCACGGTCCGACGCAGCCAGCAGACTTCGAGTGCTTGCACAGGAGATCACGCTCTTTATATGGTGCACACCAAGCTGCCAGACCAACCGGAGCAATCGTCAATACCACCTGCCCTCTTTGATGCATCTCTGTATGCCAACTGGACTCCGGCGAAGAGAGGCCACTATGCCTTATCGCTTATGGCTAGGGGTGGCATTCACTAAATCTTATTCTTTTCTGATTGGAATGGCCGACAACGCTCCTTGCAATGCCTGTCTTTGCGAGGATACGCTAGAACACATTCTATGCGACTGTCCTGAATATAATGTTCAGAGACAGTCCCTGGCGTCCGTTATAGCGCATCTTGACAACAGACCAATGTCAGTTGAAGTGATTCTTACATGTCGTCGACAGAAGACATCGCAGCTGAAGGCGACGAAGGGACTACTTCGGTTTTTAAAAGAAACGGGCTTGGACAAGCGGCTGTGACAGTGATGTCACGTACCACGCAAGAGTGACGGACTGTGACTGACGTTGTGTGTGCTGTGCTGTGTGCTCTCTCTCTCTCTCTCCTCCCCATCTTTCATTCCCCCTCATCCCGCTCCCATGTGTAGGGTAGCAAACCGGTTGCGCTGAACTGGTTAACCTCCCTGCCTTTCCTTCTCCACTCTTTCCTTCCTTCGGTATTATCAGGAATTGGACTCTCCGAATTGGACGCTTTTGTTATCGTCTGCGAAGAGGCGACCAAGGCCGCTATCTTGTAGGCGTTCGAAAAGCCGACGTTCGGTTTCGCCTCACGCGATTGGCTTATAGACTGGCCCAGGCCGCGATATCGGAGTGGTCTGGGCCAATCGCGGGAGACGAAAGCCGAACGTCGGCTTTTCGAACGCGTACAAGATAGCGCCCAAACTTTACGCTTGATCGCAACGAATGGAAAGCATAAAATAAAGGGTGGCGAGTTCGTCGTAGGGTGATTGTTGTAGCATGGCACAGTGAACGAGGGGAGAGAAGAATGCCAAATCTTGATGTTCACCGTTCCGAAACGGACCGCTAGATCCCTGGGACGCTAGGCCGGTCGACGCTCGTGCGACAACATTCAAATCGCGATAGACTGTACTTGCAGGTCACGAACGACATGTGCTTAATCAGCCTGACGTAGCATTCTCGACAGGAAGGTAGCGAGCTCACAATTTTCAAGAAAGGAAACGGAAGCTAGGCAGATTACGATTATTGTTGCATGACAAGACAAGCCCCAACGGGCGCAAACCCTTTTAAGAGTGTGTAGGGGCGAACAAAATTTATATATTATACACCACTCTGTAATATACCCCTAATTGATCAGCCGGGTTTTTGCAGAACCTGCGTAAGCATCGTAACAATTTCGCATAATTCTCAAATCTTGTATATCATATTTGTCTGTTTAAGTGCTTTAATAGAAGCAGTTTACAGAACTGCGATACATGTTTTTTTTGTAGAGTTACGAATGTGTAAACTTTGTTCTTAAGCTTTTAACTTTTTTCAAAGATTTTCTAATTTTCGGCATTGTCATCCAATCGAGGAGCCAAAAGAATATTCTACTTGCTCGGTTTTATCTCTTAAAGGGCCCCTCACCAAGCCACATAGCAAATTTTGGTTATACGCTGGAAGCTGTTACGTGCCCTCTAATGAGTGTTCTACTACAAAACTTTTTCCAGTTAGTTCATTGATAGCAGAGATCGAAATATTTGAAATGGCGCGAACAAATGGTTTCAGGAGGCGAGCGTCACCGCCAACATAGACACTCTCTCCGCTTGTCCCGTCTAGCTTCCACTATCGAAATTCCTTTCCCTTCGTTATCCCATACCATAGCCGGGGGATTGCGTGACGAATACGTCACGGGCCCCGCCTTCTTTCTTTTCTTTTTTTCTCTCTCGCGTTATTGCTTAGTGGCGCACTTCCGGTGAAGGTCTCGCTCGCGAGCTGTTGCTTTTGTCTCGTTTCGCGCACTCTGCACGAGAACACCTGATCCGTGTAAGTAAATCAAAAATACGCAGACATTCGGTTTGTTTGCTTTATTATTTCTCCAAACTTTAATTCGTCTACTGAAGCAACAGATTAAACAAATAACTGACGGTGCCTTGAATAATTCTCGAAGTCACGTGTCACTACGAGTGACGTGACAGCACTGCCATGTACGTACATGGGCGCATTTGCGCGATGTACGTCGACTCGCCGGCTGGGAGCGCGGGGCCAGCGAGGAGAAGGGCGTTTGGTTTGAAATTTACGCTCGTTCCGCGGGGCGTAGGGACGTAGTACTAAGAAGACACGATCGTTATAGCGCGCATTGTATGCACTGCGCTTGTGAGCTAAAATGGGCAGGCCTGGTGAGGGGCCCTTTGAAGGCAACAAATTTAGTCTAAATTGGTTTGGCAGCTGCCTAATGAAATCCTTCCTGCGTTTTCCATCCGTTTGCACAGAGAAGTCCGAGTTAGTCTGAAGTAAAGCATCGACATCATACCTTACTAGTTGAGGGTGTGTTCATAGCTTGAAAAAATGAATTACGCAACCTGCAGCAAGCAACTGTATACGATGTTCCTGAGCTCATTTGAAACTTTTGTATATGGAAGTCGCACTTCGAACCGATTATATGAAAATACGCAGTTATAAAAAAAAGAGAGAAAGAAAAAAAACTTTCGCTTGATCAAGTTGATTGCAAAAAATATGCCCGTGGTATCTTAATTCAACAACATTTCATCTTTTTTAAGGCTTTTTCTTTATGTTATGTGAAAGGCAAATGCATACATAACGTCAAGCAGGAAAATGATTGCCGGAACCATAATCAGCCCCACCCTTTAAAGGCACTGCCTATTATGATGCTTCTCTAAGTTTTAACTCTCACTTCATCAGAGAGAGATGAAAACCGTTGTACTTTCCGGCGGTTGGTCAATGTGTAGCCGTCAAACACTTGTATCTTCAGGTCACAAACTGTTCAAAGACGCTTGAAAAGGTTATCGCGCTGTTCCGCGTTTAGCATGGCTGACCCACAATGATTACCAAGATTAATTCGTAAAGAAGTCTGTAAATTATCCACGAAGCAGTCTTCGTTTATTAGCTCTTAAAAATAGTCGCATATTTAAGTCGCCTCCCAAGAGATTAGGCTAACTTACGGATTCTTAAACGTACACAGTCATCATAATAATGGATGCACTCTGACACATTCTACAGTCTGCTTTTCTTTTCATTGAAGACGGCAAGTTTGTGCAGATCTTGGACACGGACAACGTAAACTGGGTTTTGAACCATAACTGCGAACCAGCAGGTGAGAGGACTGAAAGGCTGCTCATCGATCAGATGTGTGCTTGATCAATATTCACATTTGACGCCAGAAGGCAGTTCTTTGGGTAATCTGGGTTAATTTTGTTTAGTTCATGACTGTCGACATTGCTTGCACTTTATAATGACGTAAATCCCCGGTGCGGCATGTCTATTTATCGAAGCATTCTATACTGAGCTCACAGTTTCACCCTAAGTTACTACAGGAAAATAGGGCACCACTGTCTGCGCGCGGTGGCATTATGGTTCTTATAGATCTTGCATATACGTTTGAGAAATGAATTTGTCTGAACATTGTCCTTATGGCTTATAAACTCATTGGGGCTTTTTATAATAACCCCCTGATGGCGATGGCCTTGGTCATTCAGCACCGAGACCATCTAAACAAAATAAAAAATTCGATTTGTTACGCATTCTCTCTTATGAGATTCTATACGAAGCTAAATAAAATATTGGAATGACCTCCCATCAAACGTCACCATCAAACAGGCATAGTTAAGCTTCAAGAACTTGCGTGAATTCATAACACCTTACTTTTCTCTTGACATAGCTCCGGCAAACATTATTTTGTATTGCTTGCACTTTTATATTCTTGTATTCATTCTGCGTTTTATGTTCCTGACACGTTGTTATCTTTTCTCAACATTGTTGTTACTCCGGCGTCACAATTTTACGGTTGCTTTTCTATAAAGTTCTCGGGGCACTTTGAATAAAAAGAAATAATTGTCCTCTAACTGCTACCATTGACTCGGTTCCAGAAAACCACACTGATAGCTGACTGTTTGCAATATTTTCACGATAACAAAAGTAACTCATTTGCATAGCATTACCGTGAAAATGTTACGCAATACAGTAGTCAGTTGTGCACGAGAAGCATGCACGCTAATCAATAGTCTTACTCCAAGGATGTTTGTAAGAAAGAGCTATTGGCATCCACTCATCATCGATGTTGGATGTATTACTATAGCGAAGGCGGCGAGTGAATGGAAAACAGCTCTTACGACCAAAAGGCTTTCTGAATTCGGCCTCAGGCCATGATTTTCGCAGTCGTTGAACAATAAGAGCGCTGTATGTCCCATCAGTAATCGTAATGTTCGTTACCGTGCGCTCACAATCAGTGCGAAGTGAAAATAACTTTGGCAGAAAGTGTGCCAGCCTATAGATTTATTTCGTCACATTCACTTCACCTCGCTTACATCCAATCAGGGTACGGCGAAGCTTTGTTTGAGTCTATTAAAAATGCGAATAAACTTGTGTCCTCTGCACTACGCTGCAACAACTTTACCTGGTCTGTTCACTCGCAGGTTCTGGATCGCGATTTGACATTCTACTCCCCAAGGACGTCCACACTGTTTCCAAGGACATTATAAAAAGGGTGGACAAAATAATGGAGGCGCTGGGATATGGGCACAAGATTCAGTGGATACCTTCTGCCTGTCTTTCAGGAGAACCCGCTGCCATTAACAAGAGCGCCATAACAGTGTCAATTCATTGTACGCGGATTTGTTGAATCTACTACATTACGCGAATTCTTTCCTTTTTGCCCTTCAGTGAACGTCTGTGCGATGAAATATGATAAACAGGTTTGTGTTATAACAACAGCAAAAATTGCATGAGAAGATTCCTCATGAGGAATTTGTTTTTTTCGTCATTGACCAGTCATTGTCTTCGCAAGAAAAAGAAAGACTGAGAGAAAGAAATAAACATTTGTTTCCACATCTAGAAAAAAAAAAGAGAAAGAGAAAAAAAAAGAGCGAAGGTATGGATGTTAACCAGGAAAGCGTTCGGTTTGCTACAGTCTTGTTGGGAAAGGGAATATAGGTAATAGAAAGAAGAGAGAGGGAGAGAGAGAGGAAGGCGGTGATTTTGTGCACATGCGCAGACAACATCAAGCAGTCAAAGGCGCTCGCGCAATCCCCTGGTTTTCAAAAAAAGTAAAAACGTGCTTTCACATCCTTCTGGGCCGGTGATCGGTGGGGACGATGTTCCAGCAACGTTTTTACGAATACTATACTGTCACCTAGTCACCGCAATGCATTAGACGTTTAGTGTCTTGCAGGACTACAGTACCAAATTTCACGTAATATGAAATAGATATGACGGTTTAATTTCTGTATTACGTGTAAAAATGTTAGAAAAAGGAGTCTATTATTTACACTTTAGACTAATAAACGATTTGCAGTCGTATGTACATTACAGAGGCACATAACTCTAACGACAGCACCGTGAAGAGTGAAACTGATGAACACGAATGATTGTGATGGTGGTAGCTGCGCTGTACAAAAGTAAACGTAAATTAAAGAAAGAAGAATAAACATGCAAGGAGACGTGAATAAAATGTCACTGGGCTCATAACAACTAGAAGTGTCCCAACCGCTTATCTCACTGTCGATGTGACTATGAGTTGCGCAGCGATGCGGAATTTCTTGTTCTTCTTTACTCTTTCCTTCCCATCTTTATATCTTTCATTTCTACCTCTCTGTTTCCTCCTGCTCCTTTCTGAAGAGTTGGCAGGCGTTGTGCCCCTTTCGGTGGCAGTTGCCAGCCTGCTTCTCGCTTTCCCTTTCCGTTTAAGTATATATATATATATATATATATATATATATATATATATATATACGTTTCAACAACAACAACAATCAATTTCATTAACAAGCCCAGGAACAACTTGGTAGTCTTGGTACTGGCGCAAGTAATAATAAATCCATCAATCAATCATTCATTTATCGTGCTCAGGAACACCCATGAGGTCTAAGTGCTGGCGCACGCATACATTAAAAAACAAAAACAAGAAAAAGCGAAAAGAAACGAAAGAAAAAAAAAAGAAAAAAAAGAAAGAAAAGAAAATCAGCGAAAAAGAATAATCAATAAAAATACCAATCTTGAAAAGAAGAGTGTACATACAGTAAGGCGCAGGGTGAAAACAAAAGGAAAAGGAGGAGAAGGGCAGTTGAACAACGTGTGAAACTATGACACACATAAACAAACGCAAAGCTCGGAAAAGAACAATGACAGTGAGTTATGAAAAATATCAAGATCCTGAAAGTAAGCGTATAATAATAATAATAATAATAATAATAATAATAATAATAATAATAATAATAATAATAATAATAATAATAATAATAATAATAATAATAATAATAATAATAATAATAATAATAATAATAATAATAATAATAATAAAGCCCGCGTCGTTGGCGCGTGCCTTATCACAAGATCGATGCGAATGATCCCGACCGTCACTGCCGGCTCGCGTGCCAGGAGAGAAGAAGAAGACAGGCTCGTTCAAGCTGCCCGTCCGCTTGGTTTCCGACTTGAACAAGCGAAGGCGACGACTTCCCGCTTCTCGCCAAGATGCTACCGTCGCGTAAGTGGCCGCGGATCTCTCTTCCTGCAGCCGTGTGTATTGGGACAAGGCGTTCTTCTTGACAAAGCGGGATATCAACATTGTCCTACGTATACCGACTCGATATACGACGAGCGAACTAGCGGTTCGTTGCTACTTAACTATAGTTAAGTTGCATTTCACGAATGGGCTGTCTCTTCTCATATAACGGCATATAAACTTTCGGTTAAGACACACACAGCTTTTGAGAGATTTGTCGGCGTAGAGGTATTCGCCTACATGCTTTTCTGTTAAGGCTCAGCTTCGTATCACCCGCCGCTGTAGCTTAGAGGTGATACCGGCGTACCCTTAGGGAGAGAGGGAGATGAGAGTGAGTTATATGCAATGATTCGCTGCGCCGCACCTGTGGCGGAGAGGGGGAGAGGGCAGGAGGAGAGCGCACACCTGCGTAGGAGAGGAGAATCAGGGAGAGTTGCGCATGCGCAGTATGGTTGCGGACGCCGCAGAACGGACACTGCCCCGAGCATAAGATGCTCTCGCATCTAAAGGTAGTGACAGACGATGAGCGCGCTGTACTGTTGGAAGAAAAGCGGTTGAAGGCGGCGGCACCACATCTCAGGCAGCAAAAGACGCCATATGGTTGTCATTTCTCTCGATTACGGGAGAGCCAGCATTTTTTTATATTTTGATAAGTGTCCTTTGCCATTGGCCAACCACCTTCACTAATGATTGCTCTTACGAATAATTCTAGCTTTTTATGAATACGGGACCAATTGTTTTCGAGAATCGGTGGGCAGCAGAGCTTATAGGCTTTGAACCGGACTATCGTTGACCTTTATAGGCGGTAACCCCTCGGGCAGCCATTTAACGCCCTGCATTCGGTGCTGGCGCGTCCGGTAGTGCATACCCGCTGTGGTTGCTCAGTGGCTATGGTGTTGGACTGCTGAGCACGAGGTCGCGGGATCGAATCCCGGTCACGGCGGCCGCATATCGATGGGGGCGAAATGCGAAAACACCCGTGTACTTAGATTTAGGTGCACGTTAAAAAAACCCAGGTGGTCCAAGTTTCCGCAGTCTCTCACTACGGCGTTCCTCATAATCAGATCGTGGTTTGGCACGTAAAACCCCATAATTTAGCTTAATTAAATTTTTTCCGGTAGTGAAATTAAGAGGAGGCTTTGCCTTGGGGACTTCCATTTAATGCATGGGAAACGAGAAATGGGAAACGCATGGGAAACGAGAAACCGTCGTTCTCGGCAACCACTGCACCAAATTTGATGAGGTTTCTTGCATTTAAAAGAAAATGTTAAAAATTAGGGTTAGTTGAGATAGGACTTTTGATTTAAGCCGTTGATTAAAAAAAATGGATCCTTGAAGATCGCAAATTTTCAGAAAATGAAATATCCAAGTTTACAACTCTGTATATCAGCAATGAAAAATGATATTACAATGCTGCAAAGTGTATAATAGTACATCTAAAGTGGACAGAATTTATGCATTAAGTACACCACCTCTTAAGTACACCACCAATTGCACAATCCTTGTGAACATTGTAATAAATTCACGTAAGATATCAATAACATTGTTACGGATGAAGAATGAATTTATTTGCAGTGAAAAGGGTAAAAAAGACATATGATGGTTCTAAACAGCCGATCACCCAAAACACTATATTTCCACTTCCACTTCCTCTTCTAGGCTCCTCCTGAGCGGCGTTTTCATTTTCTTCCGGGGCAGAGGAAGCTCAGCGAGCGAGTCAGAGTGTGCGTTGATGGTACGGTTTCAATCGTGCGACGTGCACAACTTGCGTCTTGAGTGAACGGCGGTTATCAGTGGTCACTTTAGCGACGACGTAGGTCACTTCACTCAAGCATTTGAGAATGACGAACGGGCCCAAATACTTGGAGAGAAGCTTTTGGGAAAGCCCTTTTCCGAACCGGTATCCACAACCAGGCGAAGTCACCGGTGGCGAATCTGACGGGCAAATGTTATTGTGCGTCGTAGCGAGCCTTGGCATGAGCATTCGACGATAGGGTTCTGAGCCGGGCGAGTCGACGTGCTTCTTCGGCACGACACATTATCTGCGCGGCAGAAGCATCTTCGTTAGGGCAAAAAGGAAGTATGCTGTCGAGGAGACTTTAAAGATGGCGAGCGTAGAGGAGAAAGAAAGGTGCGTATCCTGTGACATCATGTTTCACTATGTTGACGGCATACGCAATGAACGGTAATACAGTATCCCAGTTCTTATGATCCTCTGAGACATACATTGAAATTATGTTGACTATGTTACGATTGGTGCACTTGGTTAGGCCGTTGGCTTGCGGATGGTTGGCTGCGGATACTAAGTTCCACAAAGTTGCATTAACTCTTCTAAGACGTCAGCGGTAAACTACCGGCCGCGATCAATTATCACCACACGAGGAGCTCCGTGGCGGATGATAATAGAATGCAGAAGAAACCCCAAAACATCGGCTGTTGTAGCTGAAACAAGTGTCATTGTTTAAGTATAACGTGTTAAATAATCCACGCACATGATTATCCAGCGGCAGCCGGTGGAAGACTTGGGGAAGGGACCGAGTAAATCTATACCCACTTTCTCAAAACGTGAAGTCGGCGATGGTCTAACTGGTTGCAGAGTTCCTACAGAAGCCGTAGTCAGCTGTTTGTGGCGTTGGCAGACATCACAGCTGGCAACGTACTGCTTGGTTGTCTTCCACAATTGAGGCCAATAGAAACGTTGTCGGAGGCAGTGGAGCGTTCGAACATTCGAGGTGCCTGTATGTAAGGTCGTCGTGCATGGCCTGTAGTACCGCAAGGCGTAGACATTCTGGGACGACGAGGAGCAGTGGAGCGACGTTGTTAGAATAATTCTTGTGGTAAAGCAGAGCGTCACGAATCGCAAATGGCGTAGGCCGTTCGGATCTGCGGGTAGTATCAGTAATCGGCTTTAGTGAAGGGTCGCGCTGTTGTTTGTTCTGGAAGACGGCGATGTCAGGAAAGTCGGATGAGATTGTAGTTAGGTAGTCGTCGAAATCGTCATCATCAGTACTCTTGGCCTGAGATGGAAGACGAGATAATTAGCCGGCATCTGTGTGGCACCGACCACTCTTGTAAGCAACGGAAAAGTTATATTCTTGGAGCCGCAAGGCCCACCGAGCCAACCGGCCAGCTGGGTCACGCAGTCCAACGAGCCAGCAGATGGAATGATGGTCGGTAACAATCTTGAAACGGCGGCGATACAAATATGGTCTGAACTTGTGGATGGCGAAAACAACAGCAAGACATTACACTTCCGTGACTGTATAATTGCTCTCTGCTTAGAGTACGACTTGCGTAGGCAACGACGTGTTGGCGAGCGCCGTGAAACTGGACGAGCACAGCACCAACGCCCACATCACTTGCAACAGTATGCAGTTCGGTGACCGCCTCCGGATCGAAATGGCGGAGAAGTGGCCCAGTGGTGAGCAAAAACTTCAGCTGCTCGTAAGCAGCCTCGCACTGAGTGGCCCATACGTAGGTAGTGCCCTTGCGAAGCAGGTTAGTCAGGGGACAAGCAAGCTGGGCGAAGTCTTTAATAAGCCTGCGAAAATAAGAAAAAAGGCCCCGGAAACTTCTGAGGTCTTTCACTGTCTTCGGCTGCCTAAAGTTGCGAACAGCAAACATATTTTGGGGATCTGGCCGTATACCGTCCTTGCCGACGAGATATACCAGCACAAGGGCTTGACGCTCACCGAAATGGCACTTCTTAGAGTCTAAAACGAGGCCAGCCTGTTGGATGCAGTTCAAGACAACGCCGAGCTGCTGGTTGTGCTCGTGGAAAGTTCGGCCGAAAATAATCACATCATCTAAATAACAAATACAGATCTCCCATTTGAGACCGCGGAGGACGGAGTCCATAAATTGTTCGAATGTTGCTGGGGCATTACATAAGCCAAGCGGCATGACGTTAAACTCAGATCCGTCAGGCGTAACAAAAGCGGTCTTCTCTGTCAGACGGGTGCATCGGTATCTGCCAATACCCGGACCGGAGGTCAACCGACGAAAAGTATGAGGCGGAGCAAAGGCAGTAAACAGCATCGTCAATGCGCGGTTAGGGATACAAGTCTTTCTTTGTGACGGCATTGAAGCGGCGGTAGTCGGCACAATATCTCCATGAGTTGTTTGCGTGCGTTACAATATATAAACTTTGTCCACTTTCGGTGTTCTAACGGATGCAGTTCACATAAGTGCGATATTTTTTCTTGGTGCAGAATTACGAATTTGTAAACTCCGTGCCTTTATATTTTCGAACACCGATTTTCGGTTTCAATACCGTCATGTCCAACCATGAACACCGATTTTTCGGTCTCAAGAGGAAGCTATAGTTTCCTCAAGAGGAAGCTAAAGAGGAAGCTCAAGAGGAAGATAAAGTTTCCTCTTGAGACCGAAGCGTGAGTACCCGTATCCGATGTTTTTAAATCACGGCATCAGAGCCAAGGTCTTGGACATAACTGCCGCTGATGCAATCACAGGCATCAACTACCGCGGACAGCGTGGTAGGCCCATGTCATCGGTGCTGGTGACCACGTGGCTGCTCTGCTGGTCCTTCCACGGGTCCGAGCAGTCTAGAAGACACCTGCGCCGGTTCGTCGCGGGTCGCTCCCTGACGCCATTGGGATGTGAGTGGCGGTGATAAGCCGCTTCGGTACAGCTCAACGACAACTGTTCTTAGTATAGTGCCACAGTTATGGCAAATTTATTCTTAACGTTATGGCTCTGAATTCTTATTTCTTCTCAAAAACTAAATCAGACCAGTTGTGTATTGATCGTAAGAACCAGCAGCGCCGAAACTGGCTTTCAAGAAATTATTTATTACTTCAACAGACAAAGTATGGACAATGCGTCGGAGACCTCATGCTCCTTTTAATGGATCTTGTTGAAAGCCCGTCGAAAACTTGAAAGCTTCTTCGCTTGACCGGTAGTCGTGGGTGATGGATCGTAATGTTTAATAAGCGCATTTGCGTTTTCGAAACGTGGGCCACGTCTACGCGTTTTACGCGTGCGCACTTCTCAGCAGCAAGAGCTCCGCACACGCCAGTTGTCTCAACTTCGTTGCGTGGTGATGCGCATGGCATAAGTTCTAGGATAAGGCCACTTCACCGGTCACAAACTGTTTCCCTTTACGCGGTAAAAAGACCCGCTAGTTTCTAGCAGTTGCACTTTGCGTTCAGGCATCAAAAGGAGGTGTGCGTTCCGCCTGCAGGGGGCGAGTACTGCGACGGCACCAGGTGGGCTTACAAGACACCGCAGTGCGGAAACGCGACAAAGGCGGACACCGTTGATACGAAAAGTGAGTGAACCTCTGCGCTATAGGTTTGCGGCAACTATGCCGTTGGTACGAAAAATGAACGGAAGTCCGCGCTGCAGTCGAATCCAGATAAATCGAATCAACCTATAACGAATAATTGTACCCGAATGTATCAAACCCTCATATAACGAATTACTGTACAGCCGAGCCCGGATATATCGAAATCACATGTAACGAATTATTCTGTACATGGAACAGCTGTAAAATCCCCTAGAAAATTTCCGTAAAAGAAAGTTTATTTTATTATATCGAATTACCTATATATCGAACTTCTTTGTGATTCCCTTCAGATTCGATATATCCAGGTTCGACTGTATATGCCTGCGTCAACTGCGCATTGACTCGAAATGTGAACGAACGTTTGGGGCAACTATGCCGTGATGTCAAATGTGACTGAACGTCCTCATTACACTTGCTACAACAGCACCATTAATATGAAAAGTATAGCGTGTTCCCCTTGCGGCAACGAAGCCGTTGATTCGAAAAGTGAGCGAACGTCCGCGCTACACTTGTGGAAAGATCTCTGCGTGCTTCCTTTTTTTTTTTCTTTTCTTGCCCACTGTTGTGACTCGAGTCTGACAATTTTGAGATCGGGAGTCTTTACAGGGAATTACTATTATAATACGCATGCCACAGAAGACATAGGACGCTTCAGAGAAATACACAGGGCGACTCATTGTTATTCTTGGGACACAAATGTCGTTAAAAGGATTAACGAAATTAGCTTTTTGACGTTCCTAAGGCTTTTTCCCCGAGTTGCTGTATATTTCAGCTTACGAGATCATTCGTAAAGTTTATAATACGATGCTTATAACTGTAGAAGTCGGAGATCAAAACCTCCGCGCAGAAGATTAAATGTGCAACGGAGCTCTCCGTTGAGAAGCACTTACTAGAGGCTTCAAATACATGCGAGGAGATTTCCTGATTTTGAGTACAGCGCATGGAATCAAGCGTTTTTATATTTCACTTCTAAGCTAGAAAATGAAAGTACGATAAAACTTTGCTAATTTGTGCAGCTTGGTACACATCAGAAACGCGAAGATACGGAGCCAGGATGAGGACGAGCAAAGAGCTGTCGCATAAATTAACTCTGTAGCACACAATGCAATACGTACAATATCCTTCTGTATGCTACATGCTGGATCCGAAATATTGCCACTAAACCCCAACTGCCCTGTGGGCGGCTATAGACGAAGGCCCCCTGATAGTCGACACTAAGTTCAACAACGTCCTTCATTTTGTTCTCGCTAATTCTTCTAGTTTGAGAGTGAATGCACCGTGGAAGACTAACCTTTTCGATGAACGAGAAGCGGAACCAAAGGGCTTGATATTTTGTTAAATCACTGCCATATGAAACCAACAAACAATGAAGCAGTGAAACCTTGGATTCATTGTGTATTGGCCTGATATGGGTCTAACCTTAACAGTAGCGGTTATATGACGTTGTGCTGCTGATCATGAGGTCGTGGGTTCAATGCCGACCGCATACTGGTGGGGGCGAAAGGCAAGAACACCCGTGTACTTTGAATTGGGTGCACGTTAAGGAGCCCCAGATGGTCAGTGTTAATCTGGAGTACCCCACTACAGTGTGCCTCGTAATCAGCCCATGGTTTTGCCCCCGTAAATATTCAGAATTTAAGTAACCTTCTCAGCGCTGATCATTCGAAAACAGTAATGCCCTGGCGTCTTAGCTCTCACTTGAATTACTGAAGGTGAACCTCTACATACGTCATTCATGCATGGAACCTGTTCTCCGTTTCATACATAGCAGGTAACGCTACGGAGGCTAGAGAGACTACTCTCACTGCTGGCATCCGCGATCAAGAAAGAGCGCGTCACATCTGACAGAAATAAATTAAGCACGCGCCATGCAACTCGTTCTCGTACCTTTACATCGCAAATAATGACGTATATATTACATCAGAGATGTAGGAGACGTGAACCTATTTACAACCAAACGAGCGGTGTGACATGTTTCTGCGACCAGCGGCCACGGCGCATCACTTGCGCTCGCGACGAAAAACACAGCACATTACCTACTGGAAGCACAAATACGCACAAGTAATATATGATTTGACTTATACTTGCGTCAACAAGTTTTAATTACTATACATGACATATGTATTGCGTAAAAAATGTTGCAGCTCAAGCAACAACTTAAATGTGCTAACGCGCGGAGTCATACTTACATGGCCGTACTACTTGCGTAGCTTCCACAGCGTTGCCTGATATGTATGAAACGGAGTGTAAGGTGCAAAATACTTGACATAACTAGAGAACGCAAAGAGAGAGAGAGAGAGAGGAGGAGGGAGTAGAAGTGGCTACCTACACCTACTTCCTCCCTCTCTCCCTATACCTTCATCGAAGCCAAGGACGTTATTGAAAAACAGTCGTGTCTATATAGCGACACAGGAGTTGAAAGTTCTTGCTTTCGGTTCGGCTATATGTAATGCAGTGACATTGTAGATACCGGTGACATTAAAAGCGCGAGCACGTTGGCGGAGTGTTCTATCGAGTAATGATGGCACCTTCCGGAATACTCAACTGTGCAGACGAGGCGGGCTGGCCGGCCTTCGAGAGTGCGTGCGGCAGCCCAAGCCAGTCGCCAATCAACATCAACTTCTTGCAGACGAGCTTCAAGAGCTTCGGGCCCATCTCCTTCCTCGGCTACAACGTGCCCTTCCGCTTCGCTATCGAGAACGGAGGACACGCGCGTGAGTACACTAGATCCACGTTTCGGGGAGGAAGGAAGTAACTGCCTTTCCTCCGTGTCCGCTATGGTTAAGCTGCAAGGCTTGACATCACGAAGATACTTTGGCATTGCCGCAGCTTCAGTGCAGACAAATTAATTTTTCGACAATGCCTATACTCTACTTGTCTGAACTTTTTCCGAAAGGAAGGGTAACATTTGGGCAATTTTTTAGAAGCTCCTTGACGTAGACTATACCTTTCCTGTACTACGTGGGCGAAAAAGACAGGAGAAGGAAAATCGTGTTAAAGCTTAAATAAGATATTTGCTGTAGCCATCACGACACCCTAAACGACCCTCAACTGCATTTCGTCGAAGCACAGACTGCTGGCCAACACGTGTACGGATAATTTTACATAAGCACGGATAAACCAGCCTGTTAACCAAATAAATGTGAATCGAAGTGATTGAATTAACGAATGACACAGTGGTGCAATAGTCGGGAAGTTAACCGGTTAACTGCTTAATCCTGCAGTGTGAATGAGCCAGCAACGCAAAAAAAAAAAGAATGAATGCTTCCATCGGCGTCGTTTATTTAAACGTTTGTGTGGCATCTTCAGAAGCTTGCCAGCGTCTACAAAGCCATTTTTTTGTGTTGACCCACAGTGTACATCACGCCACTGTACGCCCACCTCGAGTCCTACGGCGGACCGCTGCCCGCGCGCTACAACCTGTCCAAGGGCATCTTTCATTTCGGCAACGAGACCAGCCCGCGGGGCTCTGAGCACACCATCGACGACCGAAACTTCGCCGCCGAGGTAGATGCACCACGCTTCACTGGCGCTCCCTCACGCAACCATCTTGACACTTAGCATGCAAAACCGTGGACGACACTAGTAAGATCTCACAACTGTAGCACTTCGCGCGTTACGTTGTGAAGTATATAGTATTTTAGCGCGACCCTTTGTATCGAGTTTGTGATAGGTGCTACTTTACCATGAAGAGAAAAATATATTACGCAGGTTACACGCACCGACCGTGAAAGGGAATAGGTGTAAGCCAAGCTTTCGCATCCACTCCACCACCACAGCCAACCATGCGCCGTGGTAACGTGTGCTGTCACCACTCTGCCGCCTGAGGACGTCATCGCTTGAGCCATTCAATAGGCACCGTGCTTTATCCTCATCCTATGGCGTTACGGTTTGCGCCAATCATTAGGCAAGCATTACTACCTCTCACGCCACCCCTCCTACCCTCGGCGCCGCTCCTTTCCCTATCTGCATCGCTTGCACCCTCCTCTCCACAGTCCAATCGCCACAACCGACTGCAGCATCTATACCCTTCGGGCACCGTATAGAAAGTTTCGCCTTAGATGTGAACTTCGCACTATCCCCAGGTAACGTAGAAAAAGTAACCCTCGCAGTAACCCTGTCCACCCAAACTCGTCCGACTGCAGAAAGAAAGGTTCGCTTTAAAGAAATGCTGTCAATGCCATCTATTTACCGACAGATCTATTCTGTCACCTTTCTCCACCAATCATGAAGTCTCCTTTTATATCTACAATCTGCGTCTTAACCTTCCCGCGCGGCGATTTTGAAATCCAGGTATTTCTTGTATCTGCGTGCTTGCCACATTCACTTACGGGCGAAGGAAATCACTTCATTAAAATATGTTCGAACGTTTTATTGCGATAGAAATTATATGGACACTCCAAGCGAATTTCTGCCGTCGCTGTCGTCGTCGCCTTCGCCGTGATGTTCCATATAAAGTCCAAACACGATAACATCGTCGCCGCGCGCCGTACGCTGGATCGTCGGCCAGCCGACGATCGCTGCTCATATCGAGCACGCGAAGGAGGAAGGCGGGGCGGAAGCGGCACGGCGGGGAGGCGAGGGAGAGGGGCGGGGGCCTTCTACTCTGGCGGCTGCTGCTTACGGCGTGGCCGCGCGGGCGCCGTATCCTTAAAGCGATCCACGATATGGACAAAGTGCGCCGAATGCCGGTAGCTGCGTAAGCGCTGTGCTTTCGACGTTTAGTTCACGTTGAAGCGAAAGATAACACGAAAGTCAATTCGCTCGCTGCTGCTGTCGCGCTTCCTCACTCCAGCGTTTTGACAGCAAGTTTCCGCGGTCATTGAGCGAGATGTGTTCATGTTTACCTATGCGTGCTTGACACCGTGATTATAAATTTAGTTAGTAAGCGAATGTTTACAACCTTATAGGGCCGATAAAACTACTATCCTTACTTCGTATAGCTGACTAATAGTTGCTATCACAGTCGATGCTTCGCCTTTCCGGCGAAACTGCGACTTTCTTCTGTCATGCATGCAGCATCGACTAATATTATCTACACTGTCAAGTTCTACCTGATCCATATAGGTATTAGCATGTACGGAATTGCCGAAGGCGCAGACGAAAAAAAAAAATTAAGCCCCTTGACCAAGTACGTTTACTGTACACTATAGCCGAGCAATAGACTACAGCCAGGAATTTTCAGGCGCAATTTTGAATCGACTAGCGCAATACAGGGGTAATCGGAGATCGCAGGGAGAGACCTTCGTCCTGCAGTGAACATAAATATAGGCTGATGATGATGATGATGATGATGATGATGATGATGATGATATCCGAACTGTTAATGAAATCTTGAAATGCAATGTCCAACCACAACGCACCAAAATTTTTTTCTTTGGATGATTGTTTTCGTAGAAGGAAGAAACAGAGCCATTAAACATCAATTTCATACTGTTGCAGACGCCTTTATGCCCAACAGCTAATTAGAGCGCAGTGGATTAGTTGAATAATAGTTTTGCGTGCTTTGGAACTCAGTAACGAACACAGCGCACTTACCAACGGATCGAATGTCGATGTTTATATGGCCGGTAACTCTGGCAAACTACTGATTTAAGTGATGTTACCATAATGAATTAAACAAAAAATATTTTACACATCAGTAACCTCGCTGCAATATCTATTACGCATATTTTTACCGCGCTCTTAAACATGTTGTGTGGAACAAAAGTGCAAAGATGGCTTTTGCTCATGGTGTCTAATTTTCAGCTCCAACTCCTGGTGTCCTCAGAGAAGCCCACGCCCACTGAATGCATCCGGCGGGGACAGGGGCTGGCCATTTTCGTCATACTGTTTGAGGTGAGCTACACTGCCTAATCGTGCCCGCTCGCTGTGTGATTCGCTATCCCGATTTGGTGAGCATTTATACGCTTCACTACAGCAAAGAGCAAACAAGTCCCAAACGCAAATCGCATTTGTGTAGCTGGTAGAAGGAGGCAGATTTGTGCGACAATGCTCAGGCACAACCCGGGGTGCAGCAAAGCGGATTTCGAGCTTTGAAGGAGGACGAAGTGGCAGGCATTTTCCCGGCAAAGTGACGCTTCAATTTGGCTTTTTGCTGCTCGAACGAGCGTTTTAAAGGATTCGGGGCTACTTAGTAAATTCCCACTGAAACTTCAATGTAGAGAGTTCTTATATTCACCGATAATGTACGTTTATATATTCTGTTGAGCCCTATCAGATAGAACGTGTTCCATCAAGGGGTACAATCACCTTCTACAATGGAGCTTGATTTGAAACAAGGGCTTACTCTTGCCAAAGCAATGGCCGGCACTTTGTTCTATAGTGCGTATGATCGGCCCTGGCAACACTTTGCTACCACCGTCGAATTTCTCGTGCCGTAGGTGAAGATATAGAGTGAAATGTATGGAAGGATGAGAATCAAGTAGCGTGCGAGAACGCCGGTGAAAATTTAGCCGGTCTGGACAAACCATTGCAAAGGCAGCTAGGCGAAGGGGGCTCACACGTACGGTATACCACTGAGCATGCTGTAACTGTTAAGGCCAAACGACACGTATACTCTTACCAGCGCGCGACAGCTAGCGCCTTGCGTTTGCCGTGCCTCGCGAGGAATGGCGGTTTGAACCTACAAGACGCGCGCCAGCGCTCGCCCACTTGTCTCACTATTTTCGCCTTCGTTAGACCTTGGGTTAGACATGGTTGCTTATTTTGTGAGGCAGCAACAGAGCACCGATATTTGTCTGGAGACATATATCTGTGCTCGCGTCGCGCTTCGACGTGTACGATCTAGGCTGCACCATCTGCGCATGCGTGTGGCTTGTCGGCGCGAGCTATCGCGCGCCGGCACGCGTATGCGTGTAGTTTGGCCTTTGCATCCACACCTGCAGGGCCCGTCGCGGTGCCCCAGTGGCTATGACGTTCAGCTGCTGAGCGTGATGTAGCGTGCTCGATTCCTGGCAGCAGTGCCCGAGTTTTAATAAGATCGTCTATACGTAGATTAGGTGCACGCTAAAGAACGCCAGTTGGTCGGAATTATTCCGTTGCCCGAACTATACGGGGTTGCGGTCTTCTCTCTTATCCCTGCGTTGCTTTGGCGCGTAAAATATCCTCCCGATTCGATTTTGACGTATCTGCAGAAGCAGGAGCAAAACAACCCGTTTCTGGACACGCTCGTCAACGCCTCGGAGCACATGACGTTCCGCGGCAACAAGACAGAGGTGATGATGCCCCTGGCCTACCTGCTGCCCAACACGACGCAACACTACTACATCTATCTGGGCTCGCTCAGCTTCCCGCCGTGCACCAGCGACGCCTTCGTCGTGGTCTTCAGGAGTACCGTGGCCATCGGGGAGCAGCAGGCGAGCGTCTATTTCACTTTTTGTGGTGCTGCGTGTACTGGAGGAGGGCATCGTAATCTTTATTACGATGAGGATCAGTTGATGAAGCGTTATCCTAGATCTGTACAAAAGAAAAACAATTCAGAGCGCATTGTGCCGTCCGCGATTCACCCATCGCCGCGGCAATCTTACCGTTTTCGCCATAAGGGGCCGACCAGTGAAAGCCGGTCAATGAAGAACACAGGCTCGGATTAGCGGACACATTACTTTGAGACCAGCTTCTTAATTTTTTTTTGAACGCGGCAACATGGCTAGGTGCGCTATATCGGGCACACGCAAGAAAAAAAAAATTATTATCACGGTTACGACTTGAATAAATTCCACCGTGTGGAAATTAAACGAATATTCTACTGTAACGTTGAATAAAACTTGTATAGCTGAGAATACGTCTCCTAAATTTTGCCCTTGTCCCTTCGAAATACGTTTCTCGTACGGTTCTCAAATCCGCCGCTAACAACGCTCGCGTGCGACAAGATACAATAAATGTTGGTACGCGAAGATGGTATCTGGGCCGTGTGTTGTACCGCTGACAAACTTCGAAACTGCCGACGAACGGATTAGTGTCGCTGGGAGTGTTTAGCCACATATAGCAAGTTTTTACTTTTCACAGCGTGCCTCTCTCTCCCAGTTGCTCTTCCGAGGAGTGGTCATGTTTGGCGCAAGGTGAATACACCTGGTAGCGAAGCTTCCATAGAAGCCCATACGTTTAAAACATGGTGGCTTATCGGCGGTTCATGGAGCTTAGCGCCATCTATGTGAGGTGGGAACACTTCCGGTGGAAGAAAAAATAATTTGACGTCATATCCGTTAAAAACAGAAGTGAAGTCATTTTGTTCTCCTAGGCGCGAAATTTGTTTTCGGAGGCCTACCATTACAGCTGTATATTCAAATTAACCAAGTTGCGCATTAACACCTGCTCAAGCCACAAATGCCATTACTTGTCAGTTTTTTGTCCTCATTAGTGTAACTGTACTTGCGAAACGATGTGGACCCACTCGGCAAAGCTTTCGAAGGAAATTAATCATGCGTTACGCGAGCGGGAATCTCGCATTTGCGTAGTTTTTCTGCCGTGTACTTTAGGCTGCGGCGGATGTGGTTTCACTGCAGCCTCCACTGCACACGTCACTCTCGCGTGGCTGTGGAGAGCAGCATGTACAGCGAATCGCTCGGTTAACAGAAGTAGAAATAAGCATGGAATGCCCCTCCTTCGTTGCTGGCCAAGATGACACCTCGTCCACCTTACAACAGCCTTTATATGGACGACATCAGCCATTCGCGTTACATCGACTTCTTTCGTCGATTTATCATATGTACCGAGGTTAACACACTTCTCTAGAAAGCGCGAACCACGTTTTCAGGACTGCGCTGGTACAAGTGGAGGTACAAGTGGAGCGGGTGAAACATCGGCGAAAAAAAAAAAGGAAAAAAAAACTGACGAATTGAACAATTTTACTCTATATAGATGTTTTATGTCGCACAGTGCTAGCAAAAATATTAGCGGCCAGACCTTGGAGTGTCGCCCTATCGCGAGCGACATCACGGTTAGGACGCCGCTCACTCTGGCTAGTCCGGCTGCCGCGCACGGTCATTCGCTTCGGGCATGCTGGATGTTTAGAGCGCTCCAGCCGCACTTCCTGAATGATGCTTCGGTTGCTTTCTGCAGTCACGCCTAAACCGCAGTTTCATTTTCCAAGTCGCGTGACTCTAGAAAATGTGCGACTTGGGATATCGCAAGCCATGTAGAGTTAAAGTGTCTACTGGTGTGACAATGCAGAGGTGCGCCGTGGCATAAATTAACGTAAAAAGCATGTCCGCAAACTCAGCATTTAATTTCCCAATTTCCCAATTTCCCGATTAATGACCTTTTAAACTTTGTTCCAGCGGGCTTATCGCAATTGGGAAAGTGAAGCGAGCTCTCTGTACGAGTCATGTCAACTTTTGCATTTGGAAAACATTCACCGATGATTACGATACTCCCTAATGCGAAATTTGAGCGCAGTTCTATACATGTTTTCATTTCACGATATACAGAGGCAAAGAATTTGAGAGAGACATGTCGCAGAGTCGGCGATCGTCGAAAGTCTCATCTGCGGTGTGAGCGCGTCGGCTTTTATACATGACTCGTCGAAGGTTCCAGTGTAATCGCCGGCGCCTGCGTGGCTTCCCGAAAGTGACAACAGCTAACGGATACTACTATCGATAGCATTCGAGAAACTTCTGATACATGCAGGCACGTCGTGCGGCGAGAGATAACGTTTACCGTTTGTTAGCCGGTGAAAAGCAGTGACCGAAGAAAGATAAAAAAGTCATCACTCTGGCGCCGTCTCGTAGCGGTCGTCGCCAATTGCGCGGCACTACGCGTTTCTTCTCACGCTTTCGCCATACCCTCGTCCTCCGCTTTCCGCCCCATGCTTTCCTCCTCGCGCACTCTTTTTTTTTTCCAGAGCGCGCAAAACCGTGACTGGGAGGCTGCAGCGAGAGCGAAGCCGCTTACCCTCGAGACGACATTTTGCTTACGTCACCCGTCAGCGGGCAGCCAGCGCGCGGAGGCTCTGGGCTCCTCGTTTAAAAGTTCATTAATGAAGTTTGTTTTAACTGGCGACTAATTACCACGTATCACCCGTCAGCCCGTGGTAACCACCACTGACGGCATGTCTCCGAAGGAACCGTCCTTTTATTTCAATCAATCAATCAATCAATCAAACATTTATTTATTTTTTCAAAGTAGGATTACACAAGAAGGATATGCAGAAGAGGGTCCCAAGGTCACAAGACCATACCGGGCCCTCTGTACATGATTATTGGATACAAATTGTGAAATTAGCAGAGAAATATAAAATTAACCGAACCAACAGAAGAAACGTGTACATGGGTTACAAAAGTATTACATTGATAAAAGACAGTAATACAAAAGTTTATATATACATAAATCTGTTTTGTGATGACAGAAATATTGATAGAGAAATACAAATTCACACTAACGCTGAAAATATGCAAGGAAAGTGATCATGAACAGTAACAGTGCATCGGTATCATGTAAAATATTTACAAAGCTGAATTACAAGAGAGAGAAAAAAAAGAACAGAATACATGCAATAAAGAATTCATAACATAATTATTTGTTTAAAATATGGCTTTCAAGTGTTTTTTTAATGCAGTAAGAAATGACGATGTTTTGTTGGGGTAGGAAAGAGAATTCCACATTTTAATAGCGCAGAATGAGGCTGTCATTTTACCGTAACTAGAAGTTTAGGCAGCAAGAAATTATTTTTCTGAGCAAAACGAATAGGGTTAATATTCTTCAAAGAATCCAAGGAAATAAAATTGTGTATGAGATCCTTATTAATCAACCTGAAAGGCATAGTAATTAAGTTGAGTGCGAAGAAATCAGTAGTTGTCCGTAATTTATTCTCCATAAACAGCCAAAACGGCTATTTTTAAATACTGTGGTACTTAAAGTCATTGTAGAAACATCAGGTGTACCGTTATATCTCATTACTTCAGTGGGAAACTGCAACGTCACATATTTATCAAAAGTAAACCTGGCCGCTCTGCTTCAATTCATTCGTGATCTTGAATAGTAGGCTTACTACAAGGGTATCATACTATGAGTTGAAATACAGCGCTTTATCCACTTATGCTGTTTCAACCAGCTCCAAACGCAATCCTTAATGTCAAACTATATGCCACCTCCCTACACAAATTTAGTTTGGGTTCTAATACATAAAAAGACAAGAATAAGTTTGATATATATTCTAAATTCGTAGGCCTGCAATCAAGAAAGGATAAAGAAAGCCGTGACGAGTGCTATTAGGGGCTCTATAGCAGCGTGCTGATGCGAACGCGGTCACAGGTTGGATTGTTAGTATCGATGGTCTTGATGTCAAGTTCTAAGTGATGCTCTAAGTTGACCCGGAGCGCTCTACAGCTATACGTCCCTCGCAACTCGGACATATAGTCTGGGACGTAAAAAGAAGACAAAAAAAAAGAACAATGAACCAGCACTGTTTCCTTTCTACGCTCCGTGTGCCGGCGTATAACACGTTTTCTTGTGTTCTGCGTTCGCGTGCAGCTGTCAAGACTGAGGAACAACCTGTACACCTACACAGGCGGCTGCAAGTACAGGATCGCGGGAAACCTGCGCCAGCTGCAGCCTTTGGGGAACCGCGTCGTCTATCGCTCGTTCAAATTCACCCCTTTCGCGACCAGATCGACGGCATCATCGGCGAGGCCACTGATAATTGTAGTGGCGGTGGCATCCGCACCGTTCACCATTGGCCTCGGCCTGGTATAGGTCTCGAGTCGACGGAAAGGACGTGCGAAAAGTTCAATTGACCTTTTTTTTTTTATCGTCGCCGTGAGCTCGAGCTCGCATAGGCGACTGTGTAAACTACGAACAAAAGAAAATAAAACTGAAATAATGCGCCTCCATCCCAGAATTATTGGAGGTAATCAAGCGAACTGCAAGCGGAATTAAGTATGATTCCCGTTTCATGTTTGGCTTAACTGGCCCTTTATAAACCAAGGCGAATACCATGCTCAACCTCGTATAAAAGCTAATCTAAAAAGAATTGAAAACTGGACAGAGCGCTATTTTTACTACGCAGAAGTCGTGGCGGAAGGTTTTTACGCTGTCGTACTGCAAAAAAAAAAAATAATAATAACAAAACACGTTCGTTCTCTCTCTCTTTATGCAGGAAGACTAATCTCTCTAGGTTCAAGCAAAATCAAGTCCAGTTGAAATTTACGTAATGCGTAATGAGAAGCATTACAGAGATGTCAAGTGGATTTGATTTTGTTTTTGTTTTTCCTTTAGTATAGAAGACTCTTCTATAGCGTAAAACTCGGCAAGTGCGCCTCATCATCATCAATTCATCATTCATCACTACACTTTCATTGCTCTTGTCTCTTTCCCAGTGCAGTGTAGCAGGCTATGGAGCGCACCATCTCTGCTTTTCATGTAAATAAAATTTTCTAGTACGTGATCGATTACACTACGGTGGGGGTTATTCGAATGACGCGCTACTAGCGAGAGGCGAGATAAATCTCGTCGCCCACCACCTGCTACAAATTGCTTGAACTGGCGAACCCAAATGAAAGAAAAAAAAAGAAAGAAAAAAACTCGCGATTCAAAATACTGTTTATTCGGCTAAGCTTATCATCATCATCATCATCATCATCATCATCAGCTTACATTTATGTCCACTGCAGGACGAAGGCCTCTCTCAGCGATCTCCAATTACCCTTGTCTTGCGCTAGCTGATTCTAATGGTCCACCTGTTATCGATCCTACGCATTACGTGGCCTGCCCAGCTCCATTTCTTCCGCCTAATGTCAACTAGAATATCGGCTATCCCCGTTTGCTCTCTGATCCACACCGCTCTCTTCCTGTCTCTTAACGTTAGGCCTAACATTTCTCGTTCCATCGCTCTTTGTGCGGTCCTTAACTTGTTCTCGAGCTTCTTTGTTAACCTCCAAGTTTCTGCACCATATGTTAGCACCGGTAGAATGCAATGATTGTACACTTATTTTCTCTTCAACGACAGGATTTGGCAATGCCTGCCGTAGCTTATATAATGCCCAAATCATGGCGTCCACTGCGTCAGAGCGAAGGTACAAACTGTTGTACTTTCGGGTGTAGGCCTAGTGACTAGTGTACGCCGATATATTTTATTGCGTTTAAAAAGTGTTTTGTAGTTTGTTGTCCATAGGTGACGCAACAGTCGGCAGACTCTCATCCCCTTTTCTCCCGCCTCTCCCCTCCATTGTTCCCTAATGCGTCCGGATTTTGAAACATGGGGAATTTTCCCATACTGGGAGTTTCGCTACTGGTACGAGTGGAGAGGTCGTGGCACCTTAAGTTAGAGCGAGAAACAAATGTCCCGTGCGCCAAATTTCCCGCGCTCCAAATAAGCCTTTCTTTATTGCATGGTAACTCTTTACAATTGCCTGACTGGGGAGCTTAAATTTAAAGCTTAAATTTAAAGCAATTTAATGTTTACATCCATCCATCCATTTGCTGAGTAAAAGATCCGTCGACAGCGTCGTTGAGTGTGTCGTTGAGTGTCACAGGCATTCCTGTATGGCTTGAAACTACAAGTAATTTCCCCTATGCTGTCCTTCGTGTCGTTATCTTTTTACGAAATATATATAATTCGGACAATCCACAAAAGGACTGCTCGACATAGCAGACTTCGTTAGGTTGCCGTAAACGCTTTATTCATAACTATGAGCAAGGTTACTGTAAACACTTCATGGTAAAATGTCAAGCTGGCGATCAAGGTCTCCAGTGACGCCTTGCAACGATCGGAATTGCTTTGAACGTGCCCCAGGCTTGTAGCTCACTTAAAGCCGCGTTGCTGCTTTGCTTCCTGGCACCACACATATATTATTTTATAAAGTCGAGACAACAATGTAAGAGCTAGTATGAAAGGCCGAACAGACAATGCGACGTAAGTTTAACAACATTAGACACTTCAGAGAGATTTTGAGGAGGAGAGACAAGTACACGCTGCAATCACTTTCTTGAGCTGCTGATGTTCTAGCAAACTCCTGGGAAAGAAATTGTGGAGCATGGTATTTTTCTTCTGCCGCGAATTTTACTGGATTTATTTGCGTAGTCTAGTACAAAATTGATCCTTCAAAAAATTCGTGCATACATCTATATTACGCGCACTGAACAGAGTTCCAGTTGAGAAGAAGAGAGACACCATCTTTGCCCTCTTGCTCGGAGCTGTGTCACTTGACGGGTCATGAACGGGTGCTTCCTACTTGTGTTGGCCTGGCTACTGCCGACTTGACGTTCACCAGCCTTCCAAGGCAGAACGCCACGGATCGTTCTGGCGCCCAGGTTGAATGGACATGCACACAGTGTCGTCTGTATCCCAATGCGCAACGTCCAGAAAAGCACGCATCGACACAAAGGTCCTTGGCAGTCCGTATCATAACACATCGAGGCGTGAGCTATGAGTGAAAAACACAAATACAGTTTGGCACTAATAGCCATCCCGAACAGTGCAATGCGCAACGAGGTACTAGAAGAGGAAGAGTCAATCAGCACAAAAGAGCATTTGTCGCTACAACGTATACGGTAAAAAATAAAGATGAAGCATAGCAAAACATCCAGAAGCGTGAATATAAATAAATGATTAAAAAAAACGCAAGTTACTGCGCCTCGAAAAATAAAATAAGTAAAAGATAAACGGGAGAAAATAGAACAAAATACGTTGAACATTAGACGGGGGTTTCAGAACAATTTAGTATCTATGAGGGAGGCGTTGTTGAGAGCCAACGTTATGTGCCTCGCTGCATGTGAGTCGCCCTGGAACACGATGAGGCCGATGGTGTTCATAAGGACGAATATGGCGACCACGGAGGTGCACTTGAGGAACACGCCGTAGGCCACCTGGACAGAGACACCACAGTGATATATCTTTGTCCCTTGCTTGAATCGAGATATTGCTTGCACAAAAGAGAAGGAAAGAAAAGAAAAAGATTAGTCACGTTTTGAGAGTGCAGCTCGAGTACACTGCGACTCTATGTAAGTTAGTGCGATCATTCCGAATGTACCCCTCCCACAAAAGATTTCAGAACATGGGATCCAAGCAAAATCACAATTTCATCGCAGCCTGGGCACACGTCCTCGAACCGTAAGGTAGAGTTGATACTTCTCCGTACAATCATCACATTCCTGACATACTTTTCCCACTCTGTGGTGAGTGAGGTCGCGAGAAAATTTAACTTAGTCTCATGTTCCGTGTTCCGAAAACTTCTGAGGTCGGCTGTACAGTGTGGATCCTTGTTAAAGCGAAGACGTGAATATTAGACTATGCTGATTTTTTATAAAAATGTGTATGAAAGTAACGAGCGTGGCCTCTTCGCAAGGGAGTGCCTAGCAGGGCGGACATATTTTGCCGCTACTAACGCGAGTACAAGAAGACTAACAAAAATTTGTTAACTGTTTGTATCACAGCCAAATGTTTATATGGCAAATTTCGAGGCAGTCACATTATAAGGCACCATCATTGTCTTAAAATTTTGAAAAATCACATAATTCAAGATATTCATCATCGAATTTGAACGCTCAATCCAGGCAACATCGAAACCGAGCGTGCCCCGCTGCTATGTCAGACGGTAACGTACTGAGAAATGTATGGCGAAGTTTGATTGACAGCATGTCGCTGCAAATACTGAAACGGCACATCGTGGCTGACGATTCCCAAGCAAAACGTGCCGCAACAGTATCTGCCGCGAGTGGCTATGACGTTCAGCTTCAAACTTAGTCGCGCTTTTCGTCACGGGGCGAATCTGATATCTATGTGATATTTATCTAATATGATAGCGCGTGGCGGCATGGACAGCACGCCATGCGCTCCTGCATGGCGTGCTGGATTTCGATATTCTCTGGATGTAGGTGCATTAAAATATGACTGGCCTTAAAGTTCGCCATATAAGCAGCTTCCCTCAAGGGTCTGATAACAAAGTTATTGTATTATTTTTTTATTGATCTACTGAAATCAACGTTATTTGCGGCGAAGTTTGTCCGCCTCGCCTAGGAACTACTCTGTATAGACGCCACGTTCGCTATACTTTCATAGCCTCTTTATAAAAATTATTATAGGTAAAAAAAAAGAACACCCTGTATATGTTTCGATGTCATAGAATACTGCAAAGCGTTACGACGGACATTCAAAGTTAGCCCCGAAACTTTCGCCCATGGACAACAAAGTCGTGTCTGGCAGTCATTGCGCAGAATGTCCAGAACTGGGTATACAATACCCATCCTAGGTGCTTGCAAGTTTAATCTATCAACGACAGACGAGTTACGTAGTCGTTTGGTGTGTTCCATTCCGCGGACTCGCATAGTGGGTGCAGATCGACGCTATCAAAAACGTGGATAAAAACAAGATTGAGCGCTTTTGAGTGAAGTGCCAGAAATACCGCGGACTATGTGCCACACAGCTGCTTGGAGAGGCGACATTAACAACCGCTCTGTGGGTTCAGGAAAGTACGTCATCGACACGCTCACCATCTGTGCGCATTTGGTGTGTAGGTACTCGCGCATGACGAGCAGCGGCAGCGACACGGGCAGCATCACGTTGATGGAGGCGGCCAGGCTCACCGGTACCACGTAGAAGGACACCGGTGTCTCCGTCACCACCGCCTGCGGATTCGCAATCGTAGATGCATTTTCAAACCTTCCGCTGTCAAAGTACAATTCAAAACGTTGCTACTATAGCTGCTTTCTGTTCGTTTCTCCTTTTGTTTTTTAATGTCTTGTTATAGGAATCGCAAATCTAACGGGGTGAAACCATTTCTCTTATTTTAGCCTTTTAACGCACAAAGAACACAGGGACAGTGAAATAGACGTAGACAAAATCGCTAACTTTCAACAATCAGTTATTTTCAGGAGCATCAAACGTGGATATAGGAGACAGACAACCAGATCGCGCAAGCGCATTTGTACAAGTTGACAACTCAAACAAGTACAGGACGAACAATTCTGGGGTTTTACGTGCTAAAACCAGGATATGATTATGAACATGTATACTTATTGGTGAGTGCGAGAACAACTGAGGACACAGGTGTAGAAGGACACCGGACGACTCTGTGTCCTCAGTTGTTTTCGCGCTGACCAATAAGTATGCATCCTTTCTAACTCGGCCATCTTTCTACCTTGCTACGATTATGAGGCACGCCATAGCTGGGGGCTCCGGATTAATTTTGGCCACATGGGGTTCATTAACGTCCACCCAATGCATGGTACACGCGCGTTTGGTTCACGTCTGCTTCAATATCTTTGTGCTTTTTGTGCGCTGAAAGGCTGAAATGTAACACCAACCTGTCCAAACTTACATTCTTTCATTTTTCTGAGCACCGCAGAAACATTCAATGTATTTTTATTCCCTCAAAACATTCGATTCGGTTAGCTTATATTAGCGCCAGTTGGGCTCCCTCTACACGACACGCCGAAAGACATGCTTCGAATTTTTCCAGCGTAAGTTTGAATTTTGTCGCACAACCACGTGAAGCCAGGCAACAGAAGATGAAGCCAAGGAAAACTTGTAGGAAATTCGCTGTTCTTTTAACTGAAATGATAAAACAATAAGGCAACGGGAAATGAAAGTGGACGAAAAGACAACTTGACGCCGGTGGAAGCCGAACCCACACCGTCCGCATTTCGCGAGCTGTGCTCTTTCAATTGGGCTACCCCGTCCACGTTTTTTGGCTTCACGTGGTTGCAAATAAAACCCTTTGGTTACGTTTATTATCTTTTATTTAAATAGAAATTATAGTGGCACTGCAAGTGGGTAAACCCACAGGTACAACAGTTAGCGCTGAACCTAACCTATAGCCTAATCTAAAGAAATATCTCGCAGGTATGTTGTTGCCTGACACATAAGTGCGACGTCATATGACATTCCACCACATAGATCAGCAGTGAGGAGGCCATGCTCTTACCACCCGGACAACCGTGGTCGCCATGGATCGGGCGAGCGAGTCTCCAAGAACGATCTCGGACAAGATGGCAGCCACGCTGACCAAGATGAACTGGCAGGTCTTGGTCGACCGCTGGGACCAGAAGTGGTCGTCCAACTTTGCCAGACCCACCTCTACCAGCCTGTACTCCTGTCAGGTTACACATGCACTATGTTACACATATGTATAACGTACGTAACGCAATTGCGTTATAGCGTAATTATCCCCACCGTCAGTAATACCATAGGTGATACGTATGCTTTTCCTGGGGAGGGAGCAACTAGTCAAAGTCCCGTTTCCGAGCATTATAGCTATTCATATACTTAATTTTGCTGGAAAATAAAGTCGTTATTGTAACCCTAAAAACCTGTTTTGTATTGTAACTGGCAGATCAATGGAGGTGCCGCCTGGTAGCAATAAACAGTGAAGGACAGGCCTGGTGTTGGGTCTGGGGACACATTCTGCTCTCAACCATCAACCTCTGCGGTCACTTCATCATAAGAAAACCCTCGAATAGATATCGGTTTGTCGGTGTCGTGACTCAGTTACGGCACAGAGTTTGAAAACAAAAAAAGCCAAGGTTCTAACTTAACGGATATTAATTATTTTTCGTTCCTTGTTATACTTCGGGAAACGTTAGCAGGCTCTACGATTCTCTCGCGAACCCAAAGCTTTTGGAATAGAGTATCACACAGAGTCAAACGCGCAAATCAGTTCTGCGGAAAGTACAGTACCAGGACGAGTGTTTCTTCAATTGCGAAGTGTTCTTTCTGGTATACCTGTTTCGGCTTCCTCTGTAGCTTCGTGATATACTCAGTTGCATAACAATTCTTTGTTTCCATGAAACTTCACCAACCAGGCGAATTTCAGCGGGACTGATTTGTCATATTCAGCGTGCCTATGTTTCGAGTTGTTGATTAACTCAACCGCGCTCTGACATCTGTTAGCCTCCTGTTTAGCTGAGATGGCAGAGCGGCCGCACGGGAAATGCGCTGGTGACGGGCTCGCTTTCCGGACCAGGAGGAATTTTTCAACCGGCAACAAGCAAGACAAAGTATACGCAGCCGTAATTACACGCGAAAACGGAGGCCCTATCTCGTGCTGCAGCGTCAGACATTTAGGAGCAACGGAGGCGGAAGAAGTCGCCATTGCGCTGGCTTTGACTCAAAAGAATGTGAGAGTTATTGTTAGCGATTCCAAATCTGCAATCAGAAATTTTGATGCGGGCAGGATCTCCGCCGCAGCTGTACACATATTAGTCGTCGGACAGCCCCCGGCGGAGCAGGTTTCGCTAATCTGGACACCGGCTCATCAGGGTTTGCGAGGGAACGAGAAGGCGCACGCATTGGCCCGAGGTCTCACTTTCCGGGATTCCAGCGCTGTCTCGACAACACCCCCAAGCGAGGAACCCCTACAGACCACTGACGATCTGAGCACTTTTCAAGAAATTCTTAACCATTATAAGCTGGGGCGTAAGACTTACCCGAGAGCGGATAAGAACCTTACCAAAAGCGAGGAAGTTATGTGGAGGAAACTGCAAACAGGGGTATTTCCGAACCCACAACTGTTGAGCAAATGGCATCCCTCGGTGTATAGCCCTCAGTGTACGCATTGTAATGGTATAGCGGACTTAGTCCACATGGTTTGGACCTGTCCTAACTTTGATGAGCCAGATAGATGCAGAGAATCCTGGGAGTCCTTGCTACTCAACGAAGAAGAAAATGCACAACGGCAAGTCATCGGTCTCGCCCTGACCGCCGCCGCGTCCCAAGGGATCCCGGTCGACGGTTAGGGAGGATGAGTGTGGGTTTAGGCTGAAGCCTCTACCCCGTCATCTAGTTGACGGGTGCAAATAAAGTCTCTTCTCTCTCTCTCTCTCAACCGGAAAGCCTTGTTTCTAAGCCACTTGATTAGGGGGCCTTCCTTGTTTCTCCTTTCAAAAGACAAACTGGATAAGCGTCAATATGCTGTTTACGTTTCTCTGACGTCACGTGTACTCCTTCTTCGCAGCGTCCGAAAGAGTTTGGGGAATGAAAGCGTCTCTCAGCGATTTCTATTTACCCCTGTCCTGCGCATCGGCGAGTTCCGTCCTATACCGCCAAATATATGCGCGCTTTCACTGGGGAGGAGACAACTAGTGACAGTCCAATTGCCGAGTTTTATAGCAGTCCCTATACTCGATGTTGCAACATCATCTAATCTACTGCGGCCCCAGACTGCGCTTTTCTTTCCATTGTCATCCATTATGTTACTCTGCTGTGCACTGCATCACCTGTCCACCTCAAGGGTGGACGGCTGATTCTTACCGCTCAGCTCAAGGGTGCAACTGGAAAGTACAACCCGATGGCGCAAATAAACACGGACACTTATGAACGAAAGTATATGACAACAATGTTAATATTTGGACGAATTGGTATACTAATCTATGGAAGTCGATTTCTAGAGCGCAGCTCTTAGGCTCCCGTTCCTGCGGCGAGCGTCGGTGTCGGCGTAACCGGGCGAAGGATGAAAGAGAGCGGCAGCGAAGAGAGCGCGAGGAGGAAAACGGAGGGTATTGCGAAAGCGTGAGAAGAATAGCGTAGTGCTGCGGTGAAGATGGCTACGAGATGGCGCTAGAGTAGCGCTCATCGTGTGTTCACCGATGACGCCACCGATACCATATATGGAAACAAAGCGCTGCATGAGAGGAGGTCTGTCTGCGGCGGCTGCTGCGAATCACGCCCACGCGTCACCCACGCGCTGTCTCTCGCAATCTCCCGATTGGCGGGGTAGTCGCGCCACACTTCGCTCCGTTTGCAACGTGCCGCACGAGACAGATTGTCCGCGCCAGTCAATATATCGCGGAATGAAAACACCTATAGAGCGGCGCTCAAACTTCGCATTAGGGAGTATCGTAATCGTCAGTGAATTTTTGTTTCGTCATTGTTCGTCGCGCAAGCCTCTTTTTACCATGAAAAGCATACGAACAACGGGGTGACCGAAAAGCTGCATTTATACGTTGGGCCGAAGCAACAAACTCAAATTCACGAGTGTATACTGGAAAGTTTGTAATGCTTGGGCTGCAGTCCTCGATTTCAAGTTAGAATCATAGGCGGAGAATGAAACTGTATTTATGCGGCGATATCCCCTGGTTCGCATATATACCTTTCTTTTCTCAGGGCAGTACCTGCAAAGTGTGTGCTAGCGTTCGACCAGTAACTTCGCGACATTTTGGCGTGCGAATGTTTGCTGTATGTACCCTTCCAACTGCGTAAATGGTTTCTCTTTGGAGTAGCTAACGCCAGCCTTCGTCGCAGTGGTCACTGTACATAACTATGTTGAAAGAAGCGCTATTCCCCAACAGGCGTTGTACCTCAATTGCCCTGGTCAGCGCCACAACAGCGCCCACCATCAGGATGACGTTCCACGGCATGCGGGAGCACAGTTCGCGCCAGCAGAGCATGCGATGCGTCCAGCAACGACGCAGCGAATATGCCGGCGAAACGCTCAGGCCCAGCAGCGCGAGACCCAGCAACGGGCCTTCCATGTGCCTGCGTGTATGCAACGTCACTTACTAGACTACGTCAGTGATATTGTGTTAGAAGGGCACTTCTGTCACTAACCAGACGCTAACGAATTAATTTACGATCTGTAGCCTTCAATAGCCTTATGCACGGCCGCATTCGTACTTGGCTTACGTAGTAAACTATACGACACAACAGCTTGTGAGCCGCAAATGAGTCAGCAAATAATGAATTTATGGCGGCCTTGCAGGTTGTCTCATTATTAAAGTGAACCGCCGCCGTAAAGCGGGAATAGAGAGGTGGAAAGTGAGAATAAAATAAATAGGAGGAGATATAATTGCTACAGCCACGCTAAAATAAGAACATCGAAATTTTGTCCTAAGGGCGAAGCACTGAACGCGACAGCAAGGTATTACAGGAAGTAACCCTTGTAGTTTTATGGGAACCATAAATTGTATTAAATATTCCCTTACTATAGACGCATGGTGCCAGGATTGTAGCTGAAAGTGGCCTATAACAGGCTTGTACTTCCGCCATTAAAGTCATCGATGCTAATCGAGCGCCTGAACTCTTGTCTGCGGCCAGCACATATTCGCCTATCTCCTCAAGGCAGCACAGAAAAGCCTATTTCGTCAGATGCACGTTGCTACGGACCGACATTAATTGGGGCCACCCACCTTTCCGGATGGCGGATACCATAAGCGCAGGAGGCGACGGGAACTCCCACAATCCAGTAGAACACAAGGGCTTCCCACATGCTGCAAGGGTAGACACAACGGGGTGTTGTTCGCGCTGCCGCTTACACTCGTACGTAGAAAAAAAAAAAACAGAAAGAAAGAAAGAAAAAAAAAGAAAAAAGAAACGTAACAAAGACGCCACAGGAAGATGGAATCTTGAAATGATACAGTTGACGAATTCTCGATGGAAACTGATTAAATGCTAAATAGCTAAAAAGAAATATGAAACCACCTATACTCCATCTCACAAGTCCTTTGCAGTGCTGCAGAAGGCACGGGTACGAGCCGTACACAGGCAATATCCTTCCGCAGTGGAATATAGTTCTGTGCGTAAGTCTTATTAATGGCAAGGTTAAGAGTGTTTTCTTTTTGTTTGGTAGATGATACGTTACAGCGACACGTGACGTGTTAGTACCTTTGCGCATGCACCTCGCGTACCGCGATTCAGTAGCCGCTGAGCAGACGACGCGGCGCGGATGAACACTTCTCGAGGGGAATTTCACCTTCCTATTGGCTAAGGAGTCCCGCACTTTCCACAGTGCTGCAAACTACTTGTGATATGGTGTGTAGCCTAGTCGCTTAGAACACTTTCTACGTTTCTGCGATGACTGCTTATTAGTACAGGAAAAATCCTAATTTAGTTATGGAGTTCGCGTCCTAAATGCGTCAGCGTCTAAAGGTGGTGGATTTTTTTTCGTTCTTTCTTTTTTTCGTCTTCGCATCTTTGTCTGTGAAGAAAATTCGCACAAATGACTCGTCCAGTTGTTTAATTTCGAAGCAAGATGTAATTTCATTAGTTCATAGAAAATTAGCTAGCCTCAACTGGGTGATGTATCCAGCCAGCGTTTGCGTTCGTCTTTCTTGCTAGTCTTCTTTCCGCTGGTGACCACTCTTATATTGTTATAAACAAATAAGGAAGTCTCGCCCCGAAACCAACGTTTCCAAACGGAGAGTCGTCTTCGTCAAATTTCGCTTCGTTCACTCGCTTTTAAAGGAGTGCTGATTTGACATTCTCGACTTTCTTGTGCTTATGCGTTAAATGAAGTCGGAGCAATAGCGCAAACTTTAGACAAGGACATAAGAGGCGAGACAACACAAGCGCTAACTCTCAACAAATGTTTATGTGAAGCGAAACATACCTATATACATGCATAAATGACAGTGAGTTCGCATGATCACAAAACTTTTTTAAAATCGGCATGAAGAAAAGCAAGTTATTTTCCAGATAACCCGACAGATGGGTGTGCTGACACATAGTGTGCCCAGTCTGTATCATCTCGGCCTGAATTACTTCTCTTAATAGCTTTCCTTATTCTTGACTACCACATGAGCTACCCTGAAAATATGGCTCACAAGTGCACGGGCTGCAGCTCATGGCAAGAACACCGCCATTCGACCTGCGCACATTATAACGTTGTGTTCTCTGAGACGGTCGTTTAGGCATCTAGCGGAGCGGACTGCCCGATGTGGTATTTGCCGCAGCTTACCGGGATTCTGTATACGGCATAGTCAACGTAATCAACAAACTTAAATTTATGCTTCTTTGAGCAACCTTTCGGCTTCTTATTTAGGTATGCTTCTTTCGCAGAGACCTTCGACCTCCAAATCCAACTGCATGGCGAGACTCAAAGTGCCCTAAACAATGTACTGTAATAGCTTTCTACGAAACTAGTTTTTGTTTCTTTCACAGGAAGTGTATGAGTCGTGACGTCATGACGCATAAGGTGGTAACGTGGAAGCAGGACTTCGCGATGTCTTGGAACATGCCACGGTTCACTAAGTCGTCTGCAATGCTGCTACATCGGAGCCCCCACAACAACTATTAGCAGCATACAAGCGGACCGAGCGAGCCAGAGCAAGCGCCAACATGTCGCGATGTCCTGGTCCCACGTGGCCAGCTTCTGCGTCATGAAGTCCCCACAATCACCCTCTGGGAAACTAAACAGACACTGGCTGTGGAAAGGCTATTATGTTAAATTATTTATGCCACCCCAAAAACTGTCCAGTATTTTCCTTTTGGCGGGGGGGGGGGGGGGGGGGGGGGGGGGTCGAGGTCCCTGACCTTCATTTCACATTAAAAAAATATATAGTGTATTTTTCTTTTCCAGAAAACTCACGTGTGCCGCTTCATGTTTCGATGACGGATGCGGGCACTCTTGGACATGTCGTCGTGCGTTTGCTCGTCGATATCGTCATCGCTGTGGTGGAAGAGGGGAGAAGCGAGCTTGTTAAAAGGGTGCTCTAAAAAGCAACACGAGAAACTTGTTCACGCAGTTGGTAATTAAATCTTTCAAAAACTGTGTTTCATTCACAGAATAGCGGAAGGTTGTTTGTTGCACGAGAAAGTGAAAACAGCCTTGTTATTTTCACGCTAGTATATTTAAGCACTGCGCAATAATTCTGTGTGGAAAACTGCAAATAAAAAAAAAACATTTTGCGGCTTATCCTGAGTACGTGTTCCTTGCAAATGGTGCAAAGTAGAGACTATCTCGGAAAATATTATTGTTTGAATGCTGTCTAACCTTAATTCTGCAGCATGTCCCCTAACTCATTAATTAGGTAACGATTATTAACAAAGACTTTGATGTCATCCACTGCTATGAAACTCGGTCAGCCAATTTAATCGTTTTGTCTCGAATTAGCTAAATTTAAGTAAATCATAAATGTGTCGACGCAGGGGCACGGCCGTACACGTAAGCAGGATACACCGCAAGGAAAAAAGACCTTTTCGACGGCATACATATCGCTTTACAGAGGTCACGATTCGGACTTGTTAAGACGACATAAATAAAAGTCCAGCAGCTCCACGAATGCTTTTCCAACTTTTGATATACTTCGCTTTAGCTCGAACTGCAGCAAACCGTTCGGAATATTTACCAACGTATGAACAGATATGTACACCCGTGAGCAATAGTATACGGACCAGGGATCGCGCGGAAAAGCTAATTTTCTCCTCTGCCTGTGAATGCAACTTAAAATCAAAGGCTGCAGTTCAAACTTGGCATTGCGAATTTTTTAGTCCACTCATCAGTTTCCGTTTATGCGTGTAAATTACGAAGAAATTCTGTTTTTTCGACGACCCTATGGTCCGTATACTTTTGTCCACAGGTGTAGTGCTCCAAAATGAAGAAAATGTTCAATGCTAAAGATAGCGAGAAAAAAAAGCTGATAATTTCATAACGACGTCAAAAATTGGGCTTGTTAGTACATCATCTTGAAATTTGAACAGCGCCAAACAAACTGCGTTCCTGTGCGTACTTTTCTTCTGTCAGCTGTGCGGTTCAACAAGAATTAATGTAGACTGAAATTCTGCCTCTCTCAGAACATCATGTTATATTCTCCGACAAGGTGATTTTAGCAGTGGAAATGAAGGCCAGCTCATTCCTGAAGCTCGTGTCGCAACTCAACTAATAACTTTGCTTTATTTTTCTCGCAGTTCTGTCATTCTTGTGCAGAAAACGTGCACAAATGTCTCTTTTCTCGAACACAGTGTGGTAATTTTCTTTTTAATGTAACAAACTAGCTAACCTCAGCAAGGCGACATTGCAATCTGTGGCATTACGATAAACTGGGACCAGCCGGAGGTTTAAGAGGCCAGCAACAGTCTGGCTTTCGTATTCACATCATTCACGGTACCCGAAGACTGGCCTATCTGTGTAGGCCTCGGTAGAAGTTCCAGTGAATTGGCGACTGTTGGGCATTGAGTGCAGTGTGTGAGACACTGAGTGTAATAGTCCATTCCATTCCGCCTCCCTTATTTCAGCCTTCATTCTTTAGAAAAAAGGAAGAATGCCAGGACAAAGGCGAAAAGCCGCTGTTCGGATGCGCAAAGGATTAATATTTGTATGCGCAAAAAGAAGAAAAATTAGCAATGACAGGAAGCACTGCTCTGATAAGGGATACAAGGGAATCGATATCTTGTTATTCACAACCGCACGATGTAACAGGTGATGAAGCCAGAGAGAGCATAGGGGAAGCTAATCGCTATGCTCGACTGAGATGTTGAAACAATAAGGTAAAGGGAAATGAAAGTGGGCGAAAATAAAAAACAACTTGACGCAGGTTGGGAACGAAACCCACATCTTCCGCATTAAGGGTGCGGACCTTCACCAGCCTAGGGGGCTGGTGACTGCTTGTCACGGGAAGCGTGACTGCTTGTCACGCTTCCTGGTAACTTCCTCTTTTTTGTGTGGTATCATATGTGCAACGCTTTCTTTCCTTTTCTTTTTTTACGTGAAACGTTTTTAAAAAATTGTCGCAGTTTCGCCCGAAAGGCGAAGCATCGATTGCGATAGCAAATTAGTAGAGACCTATTCGGAGTAGGGGCAGTAGTTTTATCGGCTGCATAAACTTGGACACATTCGCTTACTAACTGAATTAACAATCGTGGTGTCAGCGCGCACAAGCAAACATGAATAGATCACACTGAATGACCGCAGACAACGACTGTCAAAAGGCTGGACGCAAGCGCAGCCGCCGCAACGGGCAGGGCGAAGGTTCGTGCGGTCTATCGCTTCAACGGAAACTGAGCGGCGAATGCACAGCACATACAAAGGTCAGAGCAGTGTGGAGATAGAGACGGTGCGGGCGACCGCCACCACCGGGCAAAGTGCAGAGGAGTTGTGCAGAGAAGTTGTTGGCAGAGAAGAAGCTGCCCCCTCCCTCCCTCCCGCACTGCCTTCCCGCTTTCTTGCTTTCGCGTGGGAGATTGAGTGGCCAGTTCCCCTTGCGCCCGGCTGCAAGATAAGCATTTGGTGAAGCAGCACAGCGTCGCCCCGCCCCCCCTCCCTCCCTCCCTCCCATACCCCCACAACCTTTCGCGCGACGGTCGCGTTTGCTTTCCGCCGTGCGTTCGCTCTCCGTGATAGCGCGCGTCCTCCGCGCGCTTTCACTCGCGCATACGGCGCGCGGCGACGATTTTATCGCCCTTGGACTTTATACGGAACCTCACGGCGACGGCGACGACGCCGACGGCAGAAATACGGTTTAAGTGTCCATATAATTGCTATCGCAATAAAACGGTAATGGTCAGAGGGGGTCGCTTGCTAAAACCGCTGTGACGAAAACTTGTTATAGCACTGTTGCTCATATCTTGGTAACCATACTATACCCACGCCCCTTGTACACTTTGGTATCGTTGTGCAGAGGAAAGAAGCCATTACTAAGTCATGCATGTGGCGCGTGCGTGAATGACGCCGTTGTTGCGTCACACATGACGTATTCGGAGCTAAAGTGGACTCCTCGCTCGGCGCTCAGAGAGGCCTATCTCGGCAGTACTTTTGTCGATCCGAGCGGCAGCGGTCGCACTTCAGAGAGCTCACTTAGCCGTAATGGGTGTAGCCAATCAAAATCAAACCTGTACTCATCAGGAATTAAAAGGCCCACAAGTGTGCAATTTTGTACAAATATTTCACGCTTGCGCGGTCATGGCGCCCCCTGTTCGACGCGCAGGGTCTAGAAATGGCGTGAAGAGACTCGGCCAGCTCAAGACAAAGGGATGCCAATTCGCGCCCACCACTTTTGACCATGGCAGGCCGAATAGGGAGCGTGAACGGTTGCAAGATTATACTGTGGGACGCCCGCTAGCCGTTTCATAATTTAAGCATTCTATCTTTTTAGCACACGAATAGAAGCCATGCGCTCTACCTTGGTATCGTTGTGTAGAGGAAAGATGCCATTACTCGGCCATTCTCGTGTCACATGCGCAGATGGTGCCAATGTCGCGCCATGCATGACACAACAGAAGCAAACATTTGGAGGACGCTTAAGCTTCGCCTTTAAGAGTGGATCGCGATAGCATTCAAAGATCCCTGACTGCTTGTCACGCTTCCCGGTAACCGCAGCTTTCTTGTCTTTTCTCCACCTTCGCCTCCGCGGCAGCGGCTCGCGGAGGCGATCGCGCCATCTGGGTGGTGTTGTTGCAAGGACCCGAGAGGGGCACGCCGCTTTATGGATGGTAGACACGCTGGAAAAGGAGCTTGTGTTTCAGTTTCCGCGTAACAGAATTGAGTTTTCTCTTATATTCAAATTACACTCCGACGCTATCATGTCTGTAGGTTTTGTTTTAAGTAGTACTTTACGATTTTTCTGGCGCATTTTACTTTGAGAAATTTAATTGGTTCAGTATCGCCTCTGCGACACGCGGAGGGCCTGCGCTGGTTGTGGTTCGGAATTATTTTTCGCCGAGCGACGGTCGGCGCCGGACGCCAACACCGGATTTTTTTTTTTTTTTTGCGACACGGGGCCCTCAACGCTATCGCCTTAAAATTTTGCCTCACCCGTAGCGTTCAGCGAGGCGCAGTCCGGCAGTGCATTTGTTCATCCGAACAGGAATGGTCGCGTTTGAGAGAACTCGGTATGCCATAGTAGGTATTAACGCGAAATCGTTAAGGGTCCTGTGTCGCGGAAAATGTGGTGTCGGTGTCCGGTGTCGGCGGAAATTTCGGTATATATTTGGGTAGATGTATATGCCACGCCTTGCTGATGACATGCAGTATATGCGGGTTATAGAACCTTTCTGTGTTTACAAACAGAGCTCCCCGGTCAAGTGCTTTGTATCAACAAAACTTACAATAGCCTATAACTCTACAGAACTCGCCTTCTTGCACCAGTTTTGCTGCAGAGTAAGAATTTTCGATAAGTGAGTTTTACTGCTAGGTACAACTAGAAAGCTTAATACATGAGCTTGACGCATGAGGCACTTTCCTTGTATTTGAACGCATCAAGAACATCTGCTTATAGTATATTATGAGATAATATACTTCTTTTTTCTTGATTAACTTGATTGTCAAAAAATCGTGACTGGAAGTTTTCTGGTGTCATGGATGCACTGCTGCCAGCGGATAAAAGGGCTCTATATTGCCACACCATTCTATCACTAAAGTTGCTCACACCTTGTCTTACATTCTAGGCAAAGTTATTCGTCGGAATTTTGAAAATTACAGCCCACAAACAAATGTCATGAAACAAAACACCGACAGCACATACCTTTTATATTAAATCTTCTGAGACTAAAATATCAAAAGTGCGAAACAATAACAAAAACCTCAAAATGATGCAAGTTCTTTGGCGCGGCTGTTCACAACCTCCGGGATCGACCCACGCAAGAGGCCGCGTTTCTATCAGAAAGCACATCTTTGTGCATATGCATTCGCCACCAGCGTTTCCCGGTAAGGATTACGGTTACATAAACCGCAGTTACCGAAAAGCGTGAGAAGCAGTCAGGATCTTTGAGTGCTATCACGTTCCATTTTTAAAGGCGAAGCTTAAGCGTCTTTCAAGTTTTATTCATCAAACTCAAACTGGCGTTTATCAGGGATTATAAGGCCTACAGACGGGCAATATGTTGCAATATTTCCCCGCTTACTCGGTTCTGTCTCCAATATTATCTGTCCCAAGATCTGCCCCAACAGTAACACCCGCAGCTTAACCGATTATTCCTGCTCATTGGGCTTTGAAGGCTGGTGCTCACCAGCTGGCGAGGCTGGCACAGTAGATGGCCGTCCAGCAGGTGATGCAGCAAATCAACGCGATGGGCAGTGACACGGCCATCCAGCTCCAGAAGTTGACCGGGCATTCGTCGTCTTGGCTGGAACGAAAAGGACGTCGAGCATTTGACGCGCGCGAAATAAAGTAAAAACAAATAGACAAGAGCCATATTTACTGCCGAAAAAAAATTGCTTGTTTTTTTTTCCAGAAAAGTAGCGTGATGAATCGTGTTTCGCAAAGCCATGGGCCGATATAATGCCAAAATTTATTTCGCTCGATTTCATTTTGTTCCTATCATCCACCGTTCTCGAGCAGCCGATCCTCCTGATAACCAAGCTGGAGTAGCACTCGGTCTCTTGACCAAACACGAAAAGGAGTAGTGTTAGAACAGAGAAACAGAATATCCCGGCACATAACACCGCCGCTACACAGCCCCTGCGCCACCACGGCAGTCAGTTTGTGGGCGGTGAACCAATATATAGGACGGCATTCTCGGGTAATCACTTTCGGAGATGGTTTCACATTCTCGATATTTCGCGAGACTCAGCACTGCAGGGCTTGCTATTCTGGACATTGTAGAATTTCTCCGCATTGTCGAATTGTAGGTCAACTCTGATTGGCCCAGAGGGCTGCTACGCCCCCTCTGATTGGCCTAAAATGCTGCCATTACAGAATTTGACAACATGGCGCAATTCAACAATGTCTAGAACAGCACCCCTGAGCACGTCCATGCATACGGCCGACAGCGCTCTTGGCGCTATGTGAAGATAGCGATCTTGGTAGAGCGCTTGAAACACTGTCAGCCATCTGGTGCCGCGACCCGCGAAATCTCAGACAGTGATCGCCCGAGAATACCGCCCCTGGTGCCGCATGAACTGCAAACAAAGGTCGCACTAGAATCTCTATAGGCTGTACTGGCCCTCTCACGTGCATACGAAAAGAATGCTTTTCGGTCAGTTGGCGATTGCAATTTATTGCCACGTGCCTTTCAGGCTTTCTATCCCTAACCTCCGAGTAACGATCCGTATCGCGTTTAAACACTCGCACAAACCTACCAGGATGCCGCTGCTGTTGCAGAGCTGGGCCGCGATCATGTAACGATGCCTTTTCCGATGCTATTCCTTTTCGCTGTTTTTGCGCTTTAGCAGTAGTCAGAGCGACGCTCTGCCCGCGTTATCAATGGGATCAGCTGGCCGTGAATGGTGGAATAGAATCGAGCGGAACCCATAACTACAGAATTGTAACCCTGCAAACACAACGGCACGTGGCAAAATGACTGCATTTTATGAGTGAGAATGAACGTGCTGCTTCGCTCAGTAAAAGGTACAAACGCCCTGGGTCGATAGGAAACGAAATGGGGGCAACAGTACTAAAGTGCCTCGTGTACGAATAGTTTGTGCTGCCTTTCACCGTGCACGTTTTAGCGAGACAAAGGTAACGACAAGTTAGAAGCATGTAGGAGAAGCGCTGCCCTGCAAAAAAGAAAAAAAAAAAGAATGAAGTCTATATACTGCCTACAGACTACATGTGAACTGTTTCCCTGGTCTAGAAGGTCGTAGAATTCTCTCTATATATATTCTAAAAGCTTCACGCATGCAAAAGATGTCCCATACTATTCATTTTAGTCATCTGGAAGTCGACAAAATTCTAGTCTCGTTGCTTTCAGAAAGCCTCTAAACAATCGACCATTCTTATAAACGGCAAGGGAACATTTCTGCACTGGCTGCAGTGTCGGTGACTTAGCGAGAATGTTGCTAAATTTCGCGAGTTTTCAGTCATACTAAATGGGCCCTGAACCACCCTCGAGCTTAGATAAAATAAGCATTCCGCGGATTGAACACGGAGCTGTAAACATCTCAGGCAAATTGTGTAGGTGTGCTCGACGCGTTCAGCTCGTAAGCAGACCCTAAAATTAGGTTACCTCCCTTTCAAACAGAGGTCACCTTCTCATACGTTTCGGAGCCTTCGGCGGTATATGACGGGATCTAGCATAGTGGCATTGACTACAGCCATTGGCGATGGAAGTGAGCAGGATATTTGGATGAGTGCGCTTCCGCCTAACGATATTGTGCGTAACAGTTAACAAAGTTAACGAAACGAGTAAAACCAGCGTTTCAAGTTCTGCTTTAGGAATGACTAAACATCGCCTGCTCAAGTTCGGCCGCGTTCGCCCGCGTTGGAAAGAAACTGTCATGGTTTTCTGGACAGCACAGGGCACAGACGCGCCTTTACTGCGATCTCAGAGGACATGTTTTGGCCAAACTGTTTCGGAGAAGTGCAACCAGGGCGCATGGAGAACGCATGCGCTGATACAAGAGAGAGCGCAACGCGATACGACACGCGCGCTTTGCCCGCAAGAAAGCGTCCCTCGACCGTCCTCTTCAGCTATACGGCGGCGGACTTCATGGACGCTTACAAAAATAATGATGATAATGCGCGTCGTAGCATTTGCGTCGTTTAAACACAGTGTTAGCGAAGCGATCGCCAAAGAGTCACGAGCCTTACGATCTTAACAATCTTTGGCCCGGCGGCAGATTTTCCTAACGACCTAGTCAACCTCGAGCCATCAGGCACGCTATTCCGAGTATTATTCTTCTTTCTGGGGTTTTACGTGCGAAAACCAGTTCTGATTATGAGACACGCCGTAGTGGAGGGCTCCGGATTAATTTTGACCACCTGGGATTCGTTAACGTGCACTACAACGCAAGAACACAGGCATTTTTGCATTTCGCCTCGATCGAAATGCGGTCGCCGAGTATATATTTCGGCCTCGTTTGCTTGAAGTCGTTGCGGCTGTAACCATCAAAAATGTTTACCATCAGCCATTTTCAGAAACACACGTCCCTCATAAAAGCGCACACTTGTATTTATTCCACAAATGGCAAATATCTACAAGGATTGCACAGCAACTTTGGTTCTCCACAAGAAAAGTAGAAAGTTAGCTATCAAGAAAGGGATCAGGCAAGGACACGCCATCTCTCCAATGCTATTCACTGCATGCTTAGAAGAGCATGAACGGGAGGGGTAGGAAGGGGGGCTTGGAAGGGGGGCTTGGAAGGCCACATAATGCTACAGAAAGTTTGTGGAGCGGGGGGGGGGGGGGGGAGAGCACGGGGGGGAGGGCATGTGCCCAGTGTGCCACTTCTTGGCTATGCCACTGATCTGTTCATCTTCATATACGTATTAGTTTTGTACGCACTGTAAATAAACGTTCTCCAAACAATGACCAGACTCATCTGAACAACCTGCAACCGCTACGCTTCCGATTGTCGTCAAAGCAAAATTTCAAAAGAGCGAGCACTGAAGAAAACCTCCGAACAAACTACAAACTGCACTCGCCACAAATTACAGGTCCATCACGGAGCCACTTACTGCAAACGTTCCTTCCGTAGAGGAGAAAGAGCTCCTCGACTGTTCCTACGGCGAGGATTGTATTACGAACCCGTTGGGAACGGTCAAGTTAAATCGACATGGAACCCCACATCCACCAGGCATGTCAGATCCGGGGGGACGAGAAACGATAAGCTACCCTTCAAAATCTATAGGGAATACTTCCCATGTGGTTGCCACTCATGTATTTCGGCCTGAATGATTGTGGGTTTCTTACCAGCCGAGGGTGGCGAGCAGGGTCTTCCGCGTAGACACCGTGTTGAAGTTAACGAGGTTACCAAAGATGGCGGTGTACGCGGCTCCGGCAATAAAAGCCGGGCGGGCAGAGTTGGTGAGGCTGCACAAGTAAAAAAATGAAAAATAAAGTAAGCGCGTAAGTGGCGGGTCATCGAGCGAACGGACTTACGCTCGTACTCTTAATGATGACGTCTGCTGCTCCGCTCCGGTGAAATCTGGAAAGGGCAAGATTCGATTCTCAGAAGAGGGTCCTCAGTATAAACGAGAGTGAGTGCCGGTGAACGTGAGTACGAACGAAAGCAAGTGAGGGTGATGTTTAGTGGATCTGAGTACATAAACGCGAGTGACTGTCAGCGAGTGTGAGTGGACGTGTGTATGAGTGAGCGCCGGCGATATGGAGTAAACACGAGCATGAGTGTTAGTAGAAAGAGAGAGAGGCGGGGTGGGGAAGGCAGGGAGGTAAACCCGAAAATATTCTGGTTTGCTACCCTGCACTGGGGGAAGGGTAAGGGTAAGGGGAAATGAAAGGCGGAAAGAATAGGGGAGAGAAAAATCGTACCGGTAGTGGGAATTTGGTATGAACGGCGAGTGAGTGTTGGTGTGCATGAGTAGGCGTGAAGTGGAACGTGAGTGAGTGCCGACGAGTGCTTACAGAAACTTGAGACCCTATCTGCGGGTGCCCTCGAGTCGCTCAGGGGAGTCGGCGGTGCGAGGAGGTTCCTCCGCTCCGTCACGTTGTCCAGCGAGGCCCGCGATAACTGCGGCTTCCTGCCAAGCACGCTGTCGCGGCGACTGGCCAGGCTGGGCTGTAGCGATGGGTTTCGTTTCTTGAGCACTCCGCGCACTTCCTGTGGCCTCGGCTCAGGGTCTTGCTGCTGCTCCGCTCCAAGTTCTAGATTATTGGCCTCCGGCATTGCCTCGGGTATGACGACGCATTTCGTCGTCGTAGTGGATTCGATCTTCGGCTCAGGCTTCGGCTCGGCAGCGGTCGCCCTTTGCGTCGCCTTCGCCGAGCGCTGTGAGCCGTGCTTTTTCTGCGCCGATGGCGTCGAGTGACTAGCAGTTTGATGCTCACGTGGTAGCTGGGTTTCATCGGCTGGTGGCGTATGAACTTGGCTTCGGGCCTGCATGGAATTGGCGCGGGAAATTACGATGCCCGGCGGCACATGAAAACCTAAAAACACATTTGACGAGATCTGCGGTACATTCAGCAGATGCACGAGATAAGACCGAAAACGGTTGTTATGTCGTAGCTGAACTAATGACACACAGACAGGGAATAAAGTTTTTCGCATAGTGAAATTCATAACAATAATCTTGGGTTTGCTTTATTTATAGACCTCAAAATCCATTCGACACAATGAACCATGATCGATTTATAGATAAGCAAGACAGTTATGGATTTCAAGGAACAGTTTTAGTCTGTTAAGGACTACCTTAAAGACCGCTACAAATTGGACGCGTACAAGACTGTTTCGTTTCGTTTCGCAGTTGAAAACACGTGTTACACGTGGGTCAGTTCTTCGGCCCCTGCTGTTAATTTTTACCATATGTTTATGGCTTAGCTAGCCTACAAATTACCTCCAGAACATTTATGTACGCTGGCGATAACACTTAAGCATTACCCGGTACACATTATAATGTGGGAGCCAGTGTACTACAGGTGAACGTTTTTCGCATACCCTACAAGAGGCTGACATCACGCACACCTCTTATTTTGCATGGTAGTGATCAATGCTAAAAATTCAGCACATGTTTATTTACCCACGGGCAAATTTTCATGACACTGTAAACTAGAATCTTCACTTGTAATATGTGGCGAGGCGTCTTTGCGCGGTTTCATTTTATTGAGATAGCTTGCGCTCTATTTGTCACGAAGGAGTAGGAAAATTAGCTTACAACAGTATCGAACATACCGCATCACAGATGGATTCTTCCACTTCTTACAAGTTAAACATTTCATGCAGTATAAAAAAATATTCGTTATATAGAAATAAGCTCCACAATACGGATGTTGAAATCCATAATGAGTAACTTTGACATGGTGTACATTAAAAAACAACACATATTTGATGTCATCAGTAAACAATTCTTAGAACAATTAATTAATGAAGAATCCCTGTCCTCAACAATAAGGTTGATAAAGCCACGCCCTCCCAATATAACGAATGAATGAACGAAATATTCATTATTTTAATACATAATTAGTCTCCATCCCGCATAATTAGGGTTCATAAGAACAACTCGCCTCCGCCTGCTCCTCTAATGAATGACTGAATATATAAATAGATAAATTATGGTCCCTAATATTAAGGTTGATAATTTCCCACCTCCTTCTTTGCTAAGAATTCTAGACATGCTACTGCTTTTGCAGAGAGGCACTTTCGTGCGAAACATTACTGAACGAAAAAATGTACGTGAGAGGAAAGTGACAACTGGCAACATCAACTGAAAAAAAAAAAACATATACATAGTAATCTTACACATCTCTCGTAGATCAGCGTCTTGCAACAGGGTGTGAAATTGGGCGAGTGGGTTTCGGAAAAGGTATGGCGAGGCAGAGAAAAAGAAGCACTCGTCAGCGCTCATCCAGGGTGCTTATCATAATCGCTTATCATAATCCAGGGTACTTATCATAATCGAAGTGCTGCTTATCCCGGCCGCGGCGGCCGCATTTCGATGGAGGCGAAATGCAAAAACGCCCGTGTGCTTGCGTTGTAGTGCACGTTAAAGAACCCCAGGTGGTCAAAATTAATCCGGAGCCCTCCACTACGGCGTGCCTCATAATCAGAACTGGTTTTGGCGCGTAAAACTCCAGAAAGAAGAAGAAGAAGTGCTGCTTATCGTGATAAGCGTGCCGTTTCGTTTGCACCATTTTCAGCGCGCGGTGTTACCTTCAAGTCCTTTGTCTTCGAAAGCGGCGGGGTGCCGGCCTGTTGTCGCCGCCTGTGCCTCGATCGGGACGACTTCGGAGAAGGCGAGTGGTCTGCGACGCTCGTCGAGCTCTTTACCGACGTCGGCGACGGCGAGGAGTTAGTGGCCGTGTTGGACCACGTGGGCTGCAGCGAAACGTTCGCCGGCGACGAATCCGCTGGCAACGCCACAGTTGCGTCGCCTTTCTTCTCGGGGCTCGTCAGAGCACTGCACTGCGCTGTTGAAGGAAAACAGTTCTAGCTTAATTAACTGTCCATGAACTTGTCACCGTTTGCGGTTCGCGTGGCTGCCGGAAACGCCGGCAACGGCATAGCGAAGCTAGTAGCGTCATCTTGCGACACTTTGTCCAATTACAATGCGCTTGAAGAATTTGTGAGTGTTGCTGTGTGAGTGTTCTCGTTGAAGAAAATCATAAAAGTACTACCCGTTAACAATTATGTGTCCCTACCGACTCCTTACACCAGCCGTTAAGTAGAATGCGACCGGTCACTGCAGCATTTAGTGTGTGCGCTCCATGGTTAAGCTCTGTCGCTACCAGCGTTAATGACATACACCTCTCTGGTAACCCAGAATCACTGTGCCCGGAATTCAGCAAACGCCAATCGTTCACGAGCAAGCTAAAACTCTTTATTACATGGTCTGTGGCTAGCGTACGCCCAACGTATCCTTCGATATGTAGTGAGCACCTCGTTATAACGAAATGATCGGTACATGATATAAAGTTTGTTGTAAGCGATATTTCTTTAAAAACAGATTACTTGCAGTACAGCTATAGCAATGTAGCAAGTGCCACTCTAGAACTTCGGAAACTCGTAAAACGGGTTAAATGCATTTTAGGTAGCCTCAGCCTGTTCGCGATTCATTTTTGCACGATAACACTAGTGTCAAAGGTGTCGAAGAACATGATGTGTAGCTATATATGCAGCCCGTTTCAGCGTCACCGAAATTTTGCAGCACGTTTCAGCGTCACTGCAAAATAACAAGTACGCAAGGACGCAAGAAACTCATTCACAAAAATATTTCAATTGAAAAATTACATGTACCAAGAAGAGTATTTTGGGCTGAAATAAAGAGATATAAAAGTAATCCTCAATTTGGGAAAATGAGGATTACCTTTGAGGAAATACCGGCAATAAAATGAGGAAATACCGACAATGGTGAATCCTACATACAGGGTGTTTCATTTTAGCGGCACCAAATTTTAAAAAAATTGCCTGTTGCAGATAGCACAATTCTAATCCTTTATCTAAACTACGCGATGAGGCGGCCATTACTTCAACGAGAAACCAAAACAAAACGCGAAATTGAATAATTAACATAATTATGGTAATTAACTTTTTATTGAATAACATTACAACACATATTTCAATCTATGAATTATAGCCGGTGAGTTCGCAAGGCGTATCCACTTGGAACGAATTCTTAGGACTGAACCAGTTTCGAGATATTAATTTTCGAAGTGTACGACAAAATGCACTGGCGATCCAGTTAACCTTTTAAAAAGAAAACGCTGTTTTATGCATTGAAGTACAAAAGTAACTGGAACACCAATGCATTGCGTCGGACACATTGAAAATTATTATCTCGAAACTAGCGGTGCCCAGAAAATTCGTTCGAAGGGGTTCCACCTTGGAAACTCACTAAGCTACAGTTTGTAGATTAAGATACGTGCCGCAAAATTATTTAAAAAGTTAATTAGCGTAATCATGTTAAGTATTCAATTAGGCATTTAGATTTCGGCATTTAGAATTAGGCATTTAGAATTTCGGCATTAGGCATTTAGAATTAGGCATTTAGATCGAGTAGTTTAGAACAAGCATGAGAATTGTGCTATCTGCCACAGGCACTTTTTAAAAATTTGGTGCAGCTAAAATGAAACACCCTGTATTACGTCACTTTTTCTTCCGGTTTAAAATGGCCGGACAAATTCCTTTAAGGTGGTTACCAAAGGAAAAATGAAGCGCGCGCAGGTAACACCAACAGCTATTAAACTTTATCGCAAAACAAGTCGTCGGGACGGTAAGCGACAGTCTTGAATTATTACACTCAGCAGGCCTTCATGTATATCTCGGCTGTAATCGACGGATGAACTGTAATTGGCAGCGAAGTACTAACTACATACGTTCCCTTTGATAATACTGTTATACGTTGTCGGGGTTTTGATTGCACCGTATCCGCGATCAGGTCAGCTTACTCTCCCTCACCCCAGACCCCATCCTGGACAATCGATAAAAGTTATTCTCCCTCTCTCTCTCGGCGAGACACACGACGACTACTCGCCAAACCCTGGGTAGGTAGGCAAAAAAAAAATCACGTGACATTCCACTGCTGTGAAGGTGGATTACCAACGAAGCAGTTTAGCACCCGACATAAATGCAGAGGTGTCACAGCATTGAGACCAAAGGTACGAGCAAATTTTATTGAGCAAAGGGTACGAGCGGCGATGGCGGTCACCCCGAGGAAAGACACACGCGCGCGCACACTTTTATTTTGATCGGCGGTCTTGATCAGCGGCATACATTCGCGTGGAAGACTACCGCCACTTCGGGGATCCGGAGGAAACTAGACAGGCGCGACGGGACCACGCACGACGCCGGTAGAGAAGGAAGGAAACTAGGCACCCAAGCGCTTGGAACTACGACAAAGAGAGGGCGGTGCGAGCGTACACACGGCCGACGCGGGTCGCACAGCGGCAAATGTTTGAGAAACCCTTATTATCTACCTGAGAGTCTACTGATTTTGAAAATGGTCCCTATTGATAACTAATCTACTGAAAATGCATATCCAAATGATGAGACGTATATGTTTTTGCAGAGAATGAAGCGATTTTACATAAAATTTGGGAGCGGAGTTCTTGCACACACACACACGCAGATCTGTTGACGGAGACGAAAATTGCATATATAACCCTAGCAATAGACAGCTTCGTTGTAAAAGAAACTTTGCTTTATACGTGAAACTTACCCGTCCCGAACGTAGGCGTTGACGGAGAGAGGACGATGGACGCAGGGATAGCGCGTGGCGTCGACGTCTCTTCGCGCCAGTCGTGGGAGCCCCTCGGGGTCGCCGACTGCACCGCTCCTTGCAGGAAGAATTCGCCCATGGGAAGGGTGCTTCGTCGCCCTCCGTTTCCTGTGGTGATACCCGCAGCCCACGTGTCCAAGTCTAGCGGCGTCTCCGGCGATGGCGACGACGGCGGCGGTGGCGGAGCCGGACTGCGCTTGAGGATGGACGACGGCTGGCCGGGCTCCACGCTGAACGAACGGATTCGCCGCACGGGCAGGTAGTACGGCCGCTCGCCGCCGTACATGTCGAATGTGCCGAAGGAAGTCTTGCGCACGCCCATCCGCGCCTGCAAGTTTGCCGGGGGAAGAATTACGCGCGCTTATATTATACTCCTCCTCCCGTCATCCCTCTGTCAGCATTCATCTGGGAATAGCGAATATGCGAAATTATGCAATTGCGCTTCTCCACACACATTGTGCGATCTTAACCAAGATTGGCGGACCTCATAGAATTGTAAATAAGGTGTCAACGTGCTTGCCGGTGATATCCTTCCTTCCTGCCGCCTTGCGTCCATGGCCACCACCTATGCTTTCAAAAAGCGCGTCTCACATTTAAATGTACGGGAACGCAGCCATCTTGGTAAGGGCAAGTTAGATGTGTCGGAAAGCCTGCTTACGGAATTTTGCATGTCCCCTATATAACATCGTCATCATCATCATCTTCTTCTTCTGCTTAAAGTGAACTTGAGGACGAAAGCCCCCTTCCAGACGCATACTATCATTTCCCCTGGAAATGCCTCAGCCTGTTGCTCCGATATGTGCACATTTCGTATATAATCTCATTTCTCGTTCTAATCCATTCTGTTCCAAGCCTCACTGGAATTCTTCGATTTGCGTTCGTTCTTTTACTTTAATATACAACCGTTTACTGTTTTAGGCATTAGATTACCTGCTCAATTTTAAGCTGTTCCCTCTCAATTGCAATTCGAATGCTGTTCTGGATCTGTGTACCGCTTATTTTGCTATCTTCTGATATGGCAATTTTTCTTTTTTCTTTTCGCTATAAACGTTCTTTTGTTTAAAACTGCTGCTGTTTCATGGACCTGCCAATATTGCCACGCGTCAGCGACATCCGTGTTGGATAACTTCTATGTCCCCATATATACCGCGCGTTCTTTGACAAATAGTATTCAGTGTGGTCACGAGAAAGAAATTTACAGAAGAATAAAATTGGGTTGGAGTGCATACGGCAGGCATTGACAAATCTTGACTGGGAGCTTGCCACTGTCGTTGAAAAGAAAAGTGCACAATCATTCCATTCTACCGATGCTGACATACGGGGCAGGAACTTGGAGGTTAACAAAGAAGCTCGAGAACAAGTTAAGGACCGCACAAAGAGCGATGGAACGAAAAATCTTAACACTAACGTTAAGAGACAGGAAGAGAGCGGTGTGGATCAGAGAACAAGCGGGCATAGCCGATATTCTAGTTGACATTAGGCAGAATAAATGGAGCTGGGCAGGCCATGTAATGCGTGGGATGGATAACCGGTGGACCATTAGGGTTACAGAATGGATACCAAGAGAAGGGAAGCGCAGTCGAGGTCGGCAGAAAACCAGATGGAATGATGAAGTTAGGAAATTTGCAGGCGCAAATTGGAATACGCTAGCGCAAGACTGGGGTAATTGGAGATCGCAGGGAGAGGCCTTCGTCCTGCAGTGGACATAAAATATAGGCTGATGATGATGATGATGATTCAGTGTGGTAGCGGCGCTTGCGTTTGCACCTCTTTCCACTAACCACACAGCTATATCTTTCCGCACTTCGGTGCACAGCGCCGCTTTAACGCCACGAACGTATACCAACGCGCTCGCATCACTTGTGCTATTTTAACAGCAGAGTACATAGCGAAGGCACTAATAAGAGGGTGCTGCTTCTTACTCTGCCGTCTCCTCGCCTGGTGTCCGGCGCTTGTAACGTCGGCGTGGGCGGGTGCATCCTGTACTGCCTGATGACCGAGCTGCCGGCGGACGCCTCGCTGGCGAGCGTGATGTCGCTCACCACGGACACGCTGCGAGCCCTCCGGGCGAAGGCCGGTAAGCTGCTGCGGCGAAACCATCGTGACCGCCTGCCTTCTTCGAAGTAGTTCTGCGTCGAGCTCGACTGGATGCGCACGCTGCTGCGCTGGTCGGCATTGCCCACGATCTCGTTGTGCACGGTGGTGACGAAGCGGTCGATGAACACGGTACTGAAGACCACGATCAGGTTGCTGGGAAGCAGCAGGCTGAGCGCGAACACCAGGAACTGCAGGTACAGGAAGAGCGGCTGCATCCGCAGGGCGAAGCGCTGCAGCGTGTACAGGCAGAGCCGGAAGAACACGGTCGTCTCGTCGCCCAAGATGGCGATGGCGAACAGGAGGAACGCCGCCAGCACGTGGGGCTGCGTAGATATTGTCGAATGACAACTGATTAGCTTTTCGAGGATCTTCATTTTCACTTGCAGCGTTTAGCTTGGTGATCAGGCAGGAGGGCAGTCGTCCCAGGTTCAGTATGTCTGGGCGCGGCGCTGCCTCCTCACCACGGTATACCTTCCCGGGGTTTGGTTTGGGTCGCTCGGTCACGCCAGTCACCCGCAAAAAGGCCGAGTCCAAACCGCTTGGAATTCCTCGGAAGGCACTCTTAGTATAACTGGTTCCATCCAATCGTGCTGCCACCGAAAGGGGCGCACCCTCATAAGTCTCTTTTCGGTGTGTGTTCAGGTGTTCCTGTTTGTTCATTGGAAAAGCCAATAAAACCTTCATAGGTAAGCCCAGATGATTTCACTATTGTCGTCAAGAGAAATACGTGCTGCTGCGAGAGAAATTTGGTACAGAGGTAAAGAAAAAAAAAGCAGTCCCCGCAAAGTGACAAAATAAAGCAGCCCGGGCTCCTTGCCCGGGCATGCTTGTGTTCTCAAACATAGGTCAGGCGGCATCGCCACTCGTCTTTGTGCTTTCGCCTTCTTTTCAGCTTAACAAGCAGCCATTCACACTAAAATTCGCCTATTTAGTTATTTTTTATTAACAGCTCCACTGTTAAGAACAACAAACTAAATAGGCGAGTTTTAGCCGGCCGTAATGTGTGCCGCCTGCCATGCGTTGCCTAGCAACCACCTCGCGGAGCGTCGCGCGCTGTGCTCGGGAGAGAAAAAGAAAATGAGAGCGAGAGAGAGAGAGAGAAACAAATTGTAGCAGTACAACGAGGCAACGCGCAGACGTGCTGCGGACGCCAACCGTGCTTCTCAGTTTCCCCGATTAGCGCCGAACGCTCGCGGTGTCCGTGGCTGCAGCAGGCGCCTCTGGCGGCGGCTCGGGCAAGCTCCCACCAGCTGCGCGCTATGCGCATGCGCCGTGACGTCACCCCGGCGTGACTAAAGCCCCTTGATCTAACATCAAGGGGCTTTAGGCGTGACGTTTGCTGCGCGCCGCCCGTACACTGTTCATAGTAATCGCTCCACTTCCCCTACGTGTGCTCTGACTGCAAGTGCTTCGCGATGCGTTCCCCGATGCCACGGAGTCACGGACCACGAGGAAATGCTTATACACTTCGTATAACTTATCATCACTTGGCATTACTTCGTATAACTTAGCATCGCTTCGTATAGCCAGGACCAGCTAGGAACCGATCAGCTGCGCTGTGTCTTTAGCCTTGCGCCACTAGTGCAAGCTACCAAGATTTAAAAAAAATGTATTACTCAAATCTAGCCTCCTTGGTGAAGCATGTGGGTTGAGCTACAGGCCTGTTTTTCTGAGCGAGAGTTTTACGACTTCTGCGCGAGCCACCGTTCAATTGCGAATTAAGAAAAGGGCTGTTCTACGCATATTCTGGAACGACATGTTGTATATATATATATATATATATATATATATATATATATATGTATATATATTGTATATACATATTATGCAAGATCCTCACGTAGTCAAAATTAATCCAAAGCTCTGTGCTACGGCGTTCTTCGCATCGGCCGTGCTATTTGAATACGTTATTCACCCAATTAACCTACTCATTACAAGCGGTTCTGACAGCTAGCGACTGGGAAAGCCCCCCGAGAAAGCACGATAGAACTATGCGTCAGGTGTCGGTTTTAATATGCTAGCCACTACTGGCACGTGCTGGGAGGAGCACCGGCACCCGTATGTGAGCTTTCGCAGCTGCTTTGATGCGTGTCAATGCTTCTACTGCTAAGCTAATTACAGCTAGCGATGTAAATGGATCCAAAATAACGAAACACTAGAGGTATGCAAAAACGGTTCCGGGCACAACCGCCTATTATACTGACGCCCATGTATTCAGCGGCCAGCTTGTCCGGTGTGGAGAGTTCACCGAGCGGCAGGATTACGATGGGCAGCATGGCGGCGACGGTCGCCGGTAGCAGGCGGCCCATTAGCCCCACCACGGTCAGCAGGACGCAGTAGATGCACGTGCCGGCCTGCGGGTGTATCAAGGATGCCAGGGCTTGAAATCGACGGTTTGGTAAAAGCTCAGATGGTCGAGGATGATCATGGCGGTGTCGTGTAAAAACACCCGGACCCCGCAGCCACATAGAAAGACAACAAGCTTAAAAGAAACAACAAAAATACTTCTCGGCTCAGGTGCGAGGCAAGATGTTTTTAGTTTTTCTCGTTCTTCTAAACTAGCACAGTGTTTTATGGCTCCCATGCGGGTGGCATAACTTCCGTATGGGAGCCGAAGGTTTTTGCTCGCGGGCGGATTAGGTGAATGAGTGAATGTATTCTTGTTCCTGCAGCGGTTTCGTAGACGGATATCCGAAGCGCTGTGCTAGTCTCGGTATACCTACTAAAGTAGCACGCCTATAGTATACCAATTTGATTTAATTACGCCGTTACGTGTACAATAATGTATTAGGTAAACGAATAATTAATAATTTTATTTAGCTAAGTGATGAACCATGTGATTACCGAACGCTCTTAGGTGCCCGTTGGCAGTAATTGTGTATCACTAAGACATAAAAAAATCACAGCATATCCACGGGGTGAATGATGATGAGTGGGCGAAGCTCCGGAGGGAATCATCGGATCTCCCGCTTAAGGGGACGCTAGCACAAACGCGTTAGAAACGTGCAGTACTCTCTAGTAAGGGGGAGCGGCCACAGCGTCTTACGCAGCCATTTACACATGCCGGAACGTGCACCGCGTTTGCCGACGCCATCACATGACTGCTGAGAGAGTATACCCCCCGTATTCATAAACGCTCCTCGACTTGAATTTTGGCGCTGAGCCGTGCTCCCTCAAGGGCTGCAGAAGATAGCGTCAACCTTTCCCTTTCCTCAAGAACCACTTATCATCATCACTTGAACTTGACTTGCCACCGCATTGGGCAGCGCGTTCGAAACGCGTTGAAGGTAAGGCGGAGAGGCCACAGCGTCTTACACCAGCTTCTTACACGGGCCGTAACGCGCTAGCACAAACGCGTTAGAAACGCGCTAGAAACGCGGCCTTTCGTTAATGTTGGGTATTTATTGCCATCGTGGTGCGTGTGTCCATGTCCGCTTCGTGGCGTAGTGGGCTAACGCCGCGCGCTCGGAAGCGAGGGGTCCCTGGTTCGATTCCGCGCTACGGACACAACTTGGGATTTTTTTTTTCTCAGACTGGTTACACACTACTACTATTACGACGGGGACGGAACGGGTGCCGCTATAAGGAGCTTCGCCCCTAAAAACAGGTACTCCCGTTTTTAAGCGATACGCAAGGCTGGCGTTTTGCTGCTGCGCACGATGTCGTGGGCTCGATTACCGACCACGGTGGCCACATTTTTTTTTTTTTTTGGGGGGGGGGGGGGGGAATGCACATGCGCTCGGGTACTTTGATATACGAGTATGTGCATGTTAAAGAAACCCAAGTGGTCAACATTAATCTGGAGACTTCCACTGCGACATTTCTCCCTGTGTTGCTTTGGGGCGTTAAACCCCACGAATGAATGAATTAATGAATGAATGAATGAATTAATTAATGAACGAATCAATCGATCAATCCATGAATCAAGCAATACATGCATATGGTGCCACAACCCTACCTTGTCGCCGAAAACAAAGGGCAGCAGGTAGATGGGCATGAGAAACTCGAGGCACTCCTGGAAGCTGCGTTCCTTTCGCTGTATGTCCCCGTCTTGCGTCGTCGAGTTCCGCTTGCTCGAGTCGGCTGCGATTGCACCGAAGCTGTAGAGCTGCTTGGTTCACTAGCGTCGTCTCTTACAACCGCAGTATTGCTTCCGGTAAATGTCACTCACTCACTCACTCACTCACTCACTCACTCACTCACTCACTCACTCACTCACTCACTCACTCACTCACTCACTCACTCACTCACTCACTCACTCACTCACTCACTCACTCACTCACTCACTCACTCACTCACTCACTCACTCACTCACTCACTCAGTAATAAAGCATCTGGGTATTGCAACCAATGCATTGCTCGCGATGTAAGAGCTTAGGATGGCGCACCTCATGTCAGGGTAACTGGCTTATTCATTGCAATGCCTGCATTTATGCCAAGGTGGCGCTTTTAATGAGGTGGTGACCATTCTTGGGACTACATTGGACAGAGTAAGCGAATATGCTTTTTTGTGCCTAAGATGTGCGTGAAGCGAATAGTAATAACTAAGGTTTCACGCACGCCGGATTTTTGCCATTGCTTCCTACTAAACTTACTATAGGGAAAACTCGGGCGCTGTAATTGTACAGTTACCACGAAGACGATGAGTTGTACATGTATCCTTTTAGCCTTCGTGCTCGCGCCTTGGGACGTTATTAACGTGCTATTTGGTACGCTTTATTCTTCAAAATTGCCAAAGCGATACAGGTTTCTAAACGCAACAAGCGATATAAGACTGCGCTCACATGAAAAATCGCTGAGAATTTTGGCCTTCATAACGCAATATTTTGTTGGAGGTTGTCAATTTTTGAAATCCACGAAGTCGTTTGAAACCAAAACGATTAAGTTTAGTGGCGCTAATGCACTAACCGTCTTCCTATGCAGGCTGTACCATATAATAGTATTCGTTGCAGCCGTAGGCACTACGATCAGAATAAAGAGACACTAAAGGCAAATACTAAGTGAACCTGGAGCGTTTAAATACTATTCCAGAAATCTCGCAACGCTTGTTTCGTGCCAAGAAAAGACTTAGTTTAAGAGAAAATTGAATTTGATGGGTCCGAATACCTTTATCGCTGTCCAATTATCCCGCCACCCAACCGGGGAGTGGTGACGTTGCTTACGCTATCACCGCCCTTTGCTACCGTTGGTGAGTAAAACGGCGCCCGACTGACGACGGTATGGTTTTTCGCGCAAAACACCAACGCGCGCCTATGATGACCGTTCGGGCATCCCGCGACATTGCATGGAAGCGCACTTCTCTGCTGCTTGCAGTTGGTGCGAGTTTCGCGAGCCAGCAAAACCAGCGCAGCACTATATGCGATAACGAAACTATTGAAACGCGAAAGCGCGGGTGGCGTAGAGTCGAGCGGAAACGAAACCTTTCGACCGCCCGCGTTGTTGTTAAGGGCAACGTCATTGAGTTCTTTTTTCTGAAAATGAAATAGAACTGGACAAGCAGCATTTTCGTTCGTCTCATAATGCCATACAATGATGTTTTGATAACGAGTGCTTGATTACTATAGAAAGAAATTTAACCGAGGAGTGTCTTCCTCATCGGGCAAGTACTTGAATATCCCGGAGAAGTCTTTAATCGTGTCCTGCGTTTACCTCAATTTTTTTTTATTACTAAGGCTCTGTTCGCGATAACATTGACGCATTAAAGATTCTCGAGCACAAATCTATCACTTTAGCTTGACCTAATATTTGCCGTTAGTGCCCCTTTAACAATTTTTTTTTTTTTGCCGCAAACTGAGTTATTCCCTCCACGCTACACACTGGCTAAAAGTGTCGTGGTGAGTAAAAATGGCTGTTAGTGCCCACCTCTCTCCTCCAGAGTAATCAAACCATGTTCATTTTGCATGGGAGGCGCATAGTACCGCAATGCATTCACTGATGATGATTATTATTGTTGTTGTTGTTGTTGTTGTTGTTGTTGTTGTTGTTGTTGTTGTTGTCGTTGTTGTTGTCGTTGTCGTCGTCGTCGTCGTCGTCGTCGTTGTTGTCGTTGTTGTTGTTGTTGTTGTTTTATATTTGTAATTCGGGACAAACAACTGTAGGGACAACGCGGAAACATAATGCAGCACATGCATGCTCTTATCGTATGCGATAGGTGCCTCGACCATTCAGCAAACTGGAGCTTTGCGATTCTGTCCCACTCGCGGCCCTGAGAGGAGCTGCGGCATTGTCCATGCCACCTGTCATTGTGAACAGCCATGCACTTAAGTCTCACAATGTCGAAACACGCTAAAATTTATAAAGGCTCATTAAGCGTTTACGTCACTATACCGACCATATGCTTGCCGGTTAGGATGTTCTCGAGTTTTTCTGTCACAGTTATCAACGTCGTTGTGTGGCGATATAGAGGTAAATGCATTTACCAGTCAGCACCTCTTTGAGGTCCCGGATCCACGATTTAAACCGCGTTTGCCACATTGCAAGGCGTTGTTCATGCGCTCACTCGACACGTCCTGCCTCTTCGAGAAGTGATGTGCATATGACCGTCAGTAGCACTGTATATATACATGTATATACGGTGGTCCGAAGCAGACGACCATCAATTGCACTGTATATATATATATATATATATATATATATATATATATATATATACAGGGTGTTTCAGCGAACACTTTCAAAAATTCTTAAAGGTTGCCTGTGGCAGATTGTTGGTGGGTATGTGCCAAACTGCATGCTTAGAAGTATTCAAGCTCTTAGACTGGGAGGGATTAGGAGTGAGGATCGACGGCGAATATCTCAGCAACCTTCGGTTTGCAGGTGACATTGTCCTGTTGAACAACAATGGAGAGGAATTACAACAAATGATTGAGGACCTTCATCGAGAAAGTGCAAGAATTGGGTTGAAGATGAATATGCAGAAGACAAAGATAATGTTCAATAGCCTGGCAAGGGAACAAGAATTCAGGATCGCCAGTCAGCCTCTAGAGTCTGTAAAGGAATATGTTTATCTAGGTCAATTACTCACAGGAGACCCTGATCATGAGAAAGAAATTTACAGAAGAATAAAATTGGGTTGGAGTGCATACGGCAGGCATTGCCAAATCCTGACTGAGAGCTTACCACTGTCGTTGAAAAGAAAAGTGTACAATCATTGCATTCTACCGGTGCTAACATACGGGGCAGAAACTTGGAGGTTAACAAAGAAGCTCGAGAACAAGTTAAGGACCACACAAAGAGCGATGGAACGAAAAATCTTAGGAGTAACGTTAAGAGACAGAAGAGAGCGGTGTGGATCAGAGAACAAGCGGGGGTAGACGATATTCTAGTTGACATTAAGCGGAAGAAATGGAGCTGGGCAGGCCATGTAATGCGTAGGATGGATAACCGGTGGACCATTAGGGTTACAGAATGGATACCAAGAGAAGGGAAGCGCAGTCGAGGACGACAGAAAGTCAGGTGGGATGATGAGGTTAGGAAATTCGCAGGCGCAAGTTGGAATACGCTAGCGCAAGACAGGGGTAATTGGAGATCGCAGGGAGAGGCCTTCGTCCTGTAGTGGACATAAATATAGGCTGATGATGATGATGATGATGATGATGATGTGCCAAACAGGTTACGATCATCATTATTATCATCATCAACTTTTATTAAAACCCAGCAATCTCGCGCGGTGGGCGGTTTACTCGGTCCAGGACCACGGTGGATCTTGCTGCCGTCGTCGCCCAGTCTACCAGCCGGAGCTGGTCCTCGGAGAGAGCTTAATGGAAAATGAGGATATCTGAAAGACTACATGCCATGATTCTACATGCCATGACTACATGCACAATTCTAGTTCTTTAGCTGGTCTACTCGAAGAGGCGGACATTACTTACACAAGAAATTGAAATGCATAATCGAATAACTAACAGAAATTCACTAATTACGTTTTAACTAATTACTTGACGGCCCATATTGCAATTTACAAATTGTAGCCATGGAGTTCGCAAGGCGGATCCACTTGGAACAAATTCTCAGGAGGACACCAGTTTCGAGATATTAATTCCCGAACTTTAAGGAGAAATGAATTGGCGTTCCAGTTAGGTTCTTAACAAAACGTCGCTTTTTGCATTGAGGCACAAAATTAATTGGAACGCCAATGCATTTCTCCGCAAAGTTCGGGAATTAATATCTCGAAACTGGTGTCATGCTGAGAAATATTTCTAAGTGGATCCGCCTTGCGAACTCCACGGCTAAATTTCTAAATTGCAATATGGACCATCAGGTAGTTAGTTAAAAACTTAATTACTGAATTCTTGCGAATTAGTCGATTATGCATTTGAATTTTATGTGCAAGTAATGTCCGCCTCTTTGAGTAGACCAGCGCATTAACTAGAATATGACTATCTGCCACAGGCAAGCTTAAATAAATTTTGAAAGTGTTCGCTGAAACACCCTGTATATATATATATATATATATATATATATATATATATATATAAACGCATAGACACGCTCTTCACGCAAACTCTTTGATCCCGTCTGTACCTCTGCCGCGTGACCGGATTCTCGCATTTCTCACACATACGCCTTGTTCTACGTATACACTCCTGGTACTGACGCATTAAAACATAGTACTTATAGCTCTCTGTCGGCGTGAGACATCGTTTCACAAGCGGTATTTTATATCATAACACTCGGTGCCGTTGTTTGTGGCGTGTCCTCGCGGCACACGAGCGGCTCATTTCTCCACGCACTAAAACTTTATATGGAACAGCACGGCGACGACGATAAAGTACTCCTGGGCTCTCTGTATTGCTACAGCAATACGAGAATAGCAAGCACATCCAAGAAAGTAAGCAGTCCAGCCATTATTGACAGTAGCACCTTGCAATAGAAGTTTATCGCGACTAATCAGTGTGGGACAGTACCAAACGCGAAGTCGCTCACCTGGAATGTACCGCTCGCTGCTCGGTGGCATCGACGTCGGGTTGACGCCCGTCGTCGTCATGGCCGCCGTGCGCCGAGGCCGTGAGCAGTGAAAGAGAGACGTGCGGCGCCAGGCCTGAGCACTCCTTGAAAGCGTAGCCGAGGGAGTGGCGGTTTGCTGCTTCGCTGGTCACTAGCTGTTCCGAAGGGCTCGAGGCAGAAGGGCGCGGCCGTCACTTCTGCTTCTGGGTCAGCGCGCGATTGCTGATGCTGCCTGAAGGCACGTGATGTGTATAGGTGGCTCTTGCCATGAATCGGGTGGTTACCGCAAAAAAGAAAAAAAAATGACGGTGAATTATTGAGTAGAGAAGCAGGAATAAACCGTGAGTGGGTATGTGCGAAACAGGTTAAGATCATCATTATTATCATCATCATCAACTTTTATTAAAACTCAGAAATCTCGCGCGGTGGGCGGTGTACTCGGTCCAGGACCACGGTGGATCTTGCTGCCGTCGTCGCCCAGTCTACCAGCCGAGCTGGTCCTCGGAGAGAGCTTAATGGAAGTTGAAGATATCTGAAAGACTACATGCCATGATTAGTACTTCGTAATGGGTGATTAGGATGACACGCAGAGGGGACTAAAAACAGACAAGGAGGAGGAGGAATAAACTTTTATTGTGGAACCAGCACTTTATGATGGCCGGGCCTTAGCCTCGATCCCACGAGGGGACGTCGAGAGCTTGCCTCGCCGCCACCTCACGGGCGTGCTGGGTCGCCCAGGTTTGGTCGTCGAGGGCGGAGCTCCGCAGAGCCTCACGCAACTTCGATGACAGGATCGTGGTGTTAATTTGTGTGTACTGTGCTGGGCACTCCCACAGCATATGCGGAAGCGTAGCCGGGTGAGTGCCACAGCACCGGCAGTTGGGGGTACTGTAAACTTCAGGGAATATAATGTGGAGGCGGGCGGGTGAAGGGTACGTATTTGTTTGTAGCAGACGCAGGGTGGTAGCCTGCGCCCGGCTGAACTTGGGGTGAGGTGAGGGGAAGGTTCGGCGACTAAGGTAAAATGCCTTAACGAGATCGTTATAAGTAGTCAGATTGTCCCTGGTGTCCAACTCGTCTCCAGTGTCTCCGGCGCGGTTGACTAGGCCTCGCGCAATGGAGTGGGTGACCTCGTTGAGGTTGGGGAGGTGTGGGTGGACAGGGCCCGCATGGGCCGGGATCCATGTCAGGGAGATCATGCTGTCTTTAGAGTGTGGTGCCTGGCGGAGGATACGAAGAGCTTGAGGAGAAATACGGCCTTTGCTGAAGTTAGTGACGGCTGAGCGAGAGCCACACACGATGGTGTGACAGGTGGGATCTAGAGTGGCCAGGGCGATGGCCACTTCTTCAGGCGTTTCGGCAGTGGGGGTAGTGATGCTGGAGGCGTGGCGTAGGACTCCATCGCGTGTGGCGACGGCCACAAATCGTGTGCCATGGGAATATTGGGCTGCATCAACAAATGTGATGCCAGGTACATGACAAAGAATGATACATTTCTGTTGCCGAAAAGGACTCCTATATTAGGAAGCCAGGTACATGACAAAGAATGATACATTTCCGTTGCCGAAAAGGACTCCTATATTAGGAAGCCAGGTACATGACAAAGAATGATACATTTCTGTTGCCGAAAAGGGCTCCTATATTAGGAAGCGGGTAAACAGCAAAATACGAAGACGCAGAGGAATTAAGAGACAAAATAACATGAGAATGTCTATGATCGAGTTTCACTAAGTACTTACTGGCGTAATTAAAACAGCAGGGTTTTTTTTCGCTTGTATTTCGTTCCCATTGCTGTTGCAGTGACGCAGAAAATTAATATTGTGTATCTTTCCGCGTATTTCGAGTCCGCTAACCACGCAGTGGTACAGCACCAACAATGACAAAGCATGTGCTCAGTATCGTCAAGTATATCGCTAACACTTGGGGCACAGCGGCGAACCGAGTTGCCATAACTAAGTTACCCGAACAATAACCTTCTAGTGTAGGTCACGCGAAAGTCTCGTCTGTGAAGAACACCATCAGCTTGCTTGCCCAGTCCTGAGTTCGCGTCATATTTGGCATTGTTAAGGTCGCCTTTTGCGCAGTACACCCTACCGTCTCTGCAGCTCGTTAAGTAGCGTCGAGGGTTTCAGGTTGCTGAGAGAAGTGCCTCTCATACTCTTCATGCTACCGCGGCCCTCACTGGTTGTAGCTGAGTAGGACACTGCACAGGTTGCAGCGAGGGATGCAGGTTCAAATATCGGAGACGTCTAGAAGCGAGGTGGGAAAGCTGGGAGTATTTATGTGACGGCCAGATGTACTCATCCAGCAGTCACGTGGACAAAACAAAGAGGAGAGAGAAGTGACACAAAACAAAACACGAGACAAAACGAGAAAGAAACCGCGAAACTGCAGCCTCGTGATGGAGCGTTTTCAGGATGCTGAATGTCCCGTAGTTGAAAGAACAGCAACTCTATAACAGGTATGCGAATCTATGGGAGCGGCCGTTGTCCAAATTTTAAAAGTAATGGCCGGTATAGTATAAGGATCCCTTTCTTATTATCGCCCAATCGCCCAACGTAGGCAGGGTGCCACTCGGTAAACTGACGAAGCGTGAAAAGAAATAGCAGTAGAATGGAATCGTTACACTATTCTGGCCCATAACTCGATTGAATGCGCAGCCGTGGCTCCCACGCGACGCCACAACTGTGTGCTCGCAGGCGCGTCGGAAGAAGGCGCGTTTGCTCTACATATATGGTGATTGTAAAGGAGGAAAGAGACGCCTACTTCTGTAGCCCTTAAGGGAGCACATCGCAGAATGCGCGTTTGTTCTCCGCCGTGCGTTCACTCCCCGTGAAAGCGCGCGCCCCTCGCACCCTTTCACTCGCACATACAGCGTTCGGCGGCGCGCGGCGACTATTTCATCTCCATTGACGTCATACGGAACCTCACGGCGACGGCGACGGCGACGGCAGAAATCTGCTTTTGAGTGTCCATATAATTGCTATCGCAATAATATAGCATTTTATTTTGCATCCAAGATTTTCAAATACCCAGTGGCTTTAGTGTTGCCATACACCAAAAGAACATTTTCCCAGAAACCGTGAGGTAACATTACTTCCTTTAAAAATGTACAGCCACCTCAAGAGCAAATGGTTTTACAGTTATTTTGTGCTCAGCCAGTAATGTACAGAGCCTTCTTTTGAATGTCCAGGAGTCTTCATATTTAGTACACGTTCACCACAAGGTACTTCTGCTTTTCTTATGACCGGAAGCAAAGTTTGGACTGTGTGCAGCCTTCTCAATCCCCGGGGCACCCACAAGCTTTTCCCGTCATCCGTCCAGCAATATTGATCTGTTAAATCTCGGACTTGATTCTCCGAGAAACACGTGTTCAGAACCAAGAACTCCTTAAGATTCTACACAGCACGTGTCATCTCGTCCGCCGCATGGTATGTGAAATGCGTACTGAGCTCGAGCCGAGTGTGGCCTCTGCCAGACTTGTCCCGAATATCTACCAACATGTGCAACTGGCTCATATCATCTGTTGCCTCTCCGGAAAAGTTAATCTCAATGCGAAAAAGCTTTGGAAGCGTGTAGAGCATCTTGAGCAGCATGTCGTCGCTGGAGACACCGTAAACTGCTATACTTTCTAGTTCCTTGCAGTCATGCAGCATATGTTTAGGGTATTCTGGGTGAGCGTTCTGTCACTGATGATGACGAGTACCGCAGCCGTGGCCTAGTGGTAGAACGCCCGCCTCGGCTGCGGGAGGCTGTGGGTTCGATTCCCACCGCCGCCGGGAACCCACTGGTTCAAAAGGGTACAAGCGTACCCCGGCCTGGCGTTCGGCTTCCTTCAGGGGTGATACGCTTGGGAAAGGAGCCTGCGCCCTGAATTGGGGTGATACGCTTGGGAAAGGAGCCTGCGCCCTGAATTCCCGTCGAAACCAACGTGAGCACGGAAAAAAGTGGTGTCTGGGCCGCTCCCATGGCGGTCATTTCCCATGTGGCGCCCCAAGCACCTATTGAGGTGGGGGCACCTTCGGGTTGAGGTCAAACACCCCTTTCCAAGCGTTCAGGTCCCATAATGGCCGAGCACCAGGCCGGGAGCGCGCTTGTACCTATTTTACCGGTAGGTACCCGGCGGCAGCACTTGCCATACACCAAAGCTTCTCTCCGCTTCGACTCGTCACTCTGCACGAGGTGGCCGATCTGCTGCTCATTCAGCTGGAGTTGTTGCCCGTCGAGGCGTTCCAGCTCTCGAGACGTCCTGAACCTGGAGTCAGACCACTCCGTGAGACAAGACCATCGGGTGCCGCAGTCGCCGTGACTGACAGGATCCGGAGCTTAATTTTGTGGAAAGCCTCAAGAGCCTGAGCCACTGTCACATTGTTGCCGTTCTGAACGCTGTTGATCTTAAGCGTCTGTATTGTCGGGCATGCCTTAGACCTGTGCACCAATTCGTTTGTCGAGATCCGAGTTAACGAGAGACGTGTCAGATGCTTCAGGGATCTGAGGCACTCCCGTGTGCCTGTATGGCGAATGTATTTCGAGTTGAATTCAAGACGCTCAAGCAGGAAGCAGCTGGCGCATACCTGCTGGAGAAGGTCGTCCTCGATTCGCACCTCTTTTGAAGTCGAAATCACTATGACACTGTTATGCCATCGACGGCGACCCGGGCGGCGGCGGAGGCAGCGTCGTAGAACAAGGGGGATCGCGCCGCAGACCCTTGGCCGAAGACATGAAAGTAAGGTCAAGTGAACAGTAGAAAAACCCCTCGTACAATCCCCGTTCAATCATGGTGACACCATTCTATCAGGTGACGCCAGCAGCACTTCGTCACTGCCGCTCTGGGGCGTCTCAGTCGGCGAAGAACAAACGCCCGTTCTGTGCCGTGCTCCCTGAAGGGCTGCAGAATTAAGCGTCTCTTTCCTCCTTTACAATCCCCATATATATATATATATATATATATATATATATATATATATATATAGAGAGAGAGAGAGAGAGAGAGAGAGAGAGAGCAAACGCGACTTATTCCGTCGCGCGAAAGGCCGTGGGGGGACGGTAGGGAGGGAGGAGAGGCGACGTTTAGATGCGGCACTAAATGCGTATTTATATAAAAACGTTGCGAGGCGAAAAGGTGGTAAAGACTTCCGACGCTGCTTGACAAGTTTCCCGTTCTCATCAAGTCGAAAACCTCCGAGCCACCTCCAGAGGCCCTGGCAACAGTCGCCAACGCCGCGCGCGTTCGGTGCGAACGCGGGCAAAACGGCGACGGCGTCGACACCAGTTCTGCGCGTTGCTGGTGCTGCTGCATGTCCAAGTTTATACAGCTGATAAAACTACTACTGCGTATTCTCTACTAAGTTACTATCGCAATTGATGCTTCACCTTTCGGGTGAAACTGCGACACTTTTTAGTGTTCGGCGTGGTGGGGAATAGGTTCTCCTAAGTCCTCTATAGTGGTTTAGAATGGCCGAGTAGTCGCACGGGACGGGAACGGGTTCCTCAGGGGCGGAGTTGGAGGGTGCTCGGCTCGTGTACCCTCGAGCTACCCTATCCGCCGCCTGGTTTCCCTCCAGCCTCATGTGACCCGGGGTCCATATGATCCGATGCTTAATGGTGTGTGTATGTACTGAGATGCTCGCCAGTGTCTGTCACGCTCAGGATGATACTGAGGGTAGTCTGGCTAATGCGCCCTTGTAGGTAGTTGCGGCAAGCCGCTTGGGAGTCCGTCAGAACTGTGAACGATCGTCTCTGTTTGTACCCGTAGGCAAGAGCGAGCGCAATGGTTGTTTATTAGGCTTCGGTGATGTTGTGGCATCGTATGGAGGTGCTGGTCAGCCCTTGGGGTTCGTGGACGTAGTGGACGCGTCGCAGCAGCAGCGTTCAAAGTAGGGCTAGCGCCCGGGTAGCGTCTGAGCCGTTTTAAGTCCGAAGAAGTGGTCGCAGGAAGTAGGGACGCTTTTCCGTAGTAGCGTCTGAAGTCCGTAATGTAAGTCGCCGCAGAAGTATATAGCAGGGGTTCTTCATAAACAGCGTGGGCAGCAACTTGGACGCGTCGCAGCATCAGTATAGTACAAGTAGAACAGGGATGCGTCACAGTAGCAGCAAAGTCCCTGGCGTCCATTGCAGAAGCAGAATCCGAAGTAGTAGTATCGCAGCAGTGGTGAGGTTCGCAAATAGTGCCCCCAGCAGTAGAAGTCTTTTCACTTCGTCGCCAATTGTTATGTCGTCGACGGCGGCCCAGGCGGCGGCGGAGGCGCCGTAGTAGAACAAGGGGGATCGCGCCGCATGTCGTTGGCCGACGACATAGAAGTAAGGACAAGTGAACAGTCGAAGAACCCCTCGTACAATCCCCGTTTAATCATGACGACACCTGTATAAATAGGCATGTCACCAGGTGATGGCAGCAGCGCTTGGTCACTGGCGCTCTGGGGCGTCCTAGTCGGCGGATGCATGGACATCACAGAGAAATTTTAACGTCTCGAGAGCGCGGATGTCATTAGACAGCAGCATGCCCTCACCGCGCAAGAAGACGGTGCCAAGAGACTCGCAGTTTTAAAGAATGGCCGGCATGTGTTGGTGCGACAGCGCGCAGCAAGAAATCAGCAGCTCTTTCATCAGTTTGAAGTGCGCTGAGCAAGAAGCAATTACTTGAATAAAGATGTCATCACAGACGTCGAGCTTGCGTGTCAGCGTGGGTCTGTCTAAAACAGCGCGTGTATGCCTCGCGCTCTCCGTTTTCCACAGGTTTTACGCACATCGGTCCAGTGGCAAAGGTCGATGGCTGACTTCTCCCATCGCTCAGAGACGGAAGCCTCTATTTTCTGAAGCCAGCTTTTCGGAAGATAGCCGAATACGTTCAAGGTTACCTCCACTGGAAGGTCGTCGAATCTCATCGTAATTGCGCTGATGATGATGATGATGATGATGATGATGATGATGATGATGATGATGATGATGATGATGATGATGATGATGATGATGATGATGATGATATCCTCAACACATGGCTCGTACCCACTCCGGGGGATTGGCCAAGAATTGGGCACCTGAACTTTTAGATATGGTTTCTGAAACTACAGTTACTGTGCAATTTAGTAATCAGAAGAAGAAGATTAATTTTCTTAAACTGCTTAGACGTTCTTGTTCCTTCAACCTATTTAACTTATGGTACGTACCAACGAGGGGGGGGGGGGGGAGGAATTGGAGTTCTTCACGATGATGACGATGATGATTATTTCTTGTACAATGGCACAAACCTTCTCTAGGCGATATGCCATGATCCGGGTATAGTAATATAATAAGCGAGGAAAACTGTGTACACGTAGCTACGAAAGAAACCGATAACAAAATAAAATAAGATAGTGTGTAATGAGGTAGTCAGTCTTACCAGAGGAGGCGTTGGTCTTACATAGGCTCACGGGTCTATGTTGCGTGCAAAGAAGCAGCAGCACTGCCTCGAGGTCCGAGGACACATGCCTCAGTTCAAGGCGTGCGTCATGACAGATTTAGCGCTTGTCTGTTCGACCTGTATTCGTTTCGTCCTCCTCTCTCTCGCGCTGTTTTTTTCTTCAAGCCACGTCAGAGGTTTAGCGAGCTCTTCAAGTCATTTCCTAGTGTTGTAAAACGTTCGCGCGTAAAAAATGTGTGCCAAGTCTTCGAGAACACAGGACGTGTAGTACATTGGAGTACTAATCTGCCTAATTTTATTTTTAAGTTCTCCTTGGTGAAAGTGAGATTGGGCCGAATGTGACACAAATGCATACCATCGAGTCTGCCGAGAAAGACCCGCGCTGCCGTTAACTGTCTCTCCAAAATGAACGCTCGGAGCGCCACGCAACAGTACACGGAATGGCCGTAGCTTGTATGCTTCTTTGCCTTCTGGTAATGGCTCCTACTTAATATGGTGGATTGGCCAAGACTCAGATTGAATTGGAAGATGATTAGCAATTCCAGGAAAGCAACTGAATCAATTAGGGAAGAATCCAAGGAATATAAAATACCGTAAGCAGTCGGAAATTTAAAACAGCGTCGCACGAACCAAGGTCGTCTCTGGACCTATCCTCGAGGCAGTTAAAGCTACTAGGAAGGATTGGATGTTACCCGCTCTGCACCATGTCAGGCAGCCCTGCGCACAACATGCCCTTTAGGGCAAACTTAACGTTGCCGATACCATGTAGTCAGGTTCGGTGTGGTGATGATTGGTCCACTGGCCATGTTGAAATGTAATAGGGGTGACACAACGCGCAGAAAATAACTGTACAGAAGAGATTGGCGATCGAAACTAACTTTATTCAGAGCGGACAGGGAACTTTTTAAGCGAATCTTTATAGGCTCACGAGTGTCGGCGGTGGTGGTGTCACGCTGAAAAGTTGGCCTATCCTGGCGATAGTGCAGAAAGGGTCCAAGCTCAATGGCACATACCCCTGTCATGTGGGCCGATCCTGGTGATAGTGAAGAGAGAGCCGAAGCTCAAAGTCACATACCCCTGTGGGCTCGGGGACCTGTCGCGCCCTTGAACTACCCTTGGCATACATGGGACCCAAAGAGACAAAATCACCAGCCCTTCCCCTGTCGAGAAAATGGGAGTAAGCGAAGCTTGTCGTCCGATTCTAGCGTGAGGGCTTCCCAAGCCCAGGCGAAACGTCAGCGAAGAGCCGCCGACCCTGAGTTCAGGGCAAACGTAGCGGAACGAACGCCTGCGACGGTGTCGTCTTGCCACAAGCTTCGCTTACGCCATTTTCTCGACAGGGGAAGGGCTCTGAATGTTTATATAGGGAAGTTGCCAGAGTGCGCACACATTTGCTCAGCGCGATCAGACCACCGAGACGAAATTGACAATGTATGCTTATTCTAACATATATACAGTGCTTCACAGGGTCAAAAACGTATCGCTCATAAAATGTGTTCTTTAGAAAAATGTGCATTTCATTTATTTCATGGTGCAGGCGCTCACAACCCCAACTAAGCCCACGGACTCGCTTTAAATAAAGAAGGTTTCTAATAAAGTGCTGTCTCTCCAGCAGAAATCGGCTGGTGTGCGAACGACAAGTGGGCCCATTCAGTAGTCCCCGACAAGCACTGCCCTTGATAGTGCGACGGTACCTACAGCTTTCGAACGACGGCTTTTCGCACTGATGATGGAATTTTCGCACTTGCTCGCATTCGCTGATTACGGGACACCTGTTGCTCATTCGCAGTCCACTATTCCTATATGAAAAACGTTGAACTGATTGTAAAACATATATTTTTTTACGCGACGACCAGCGTCTTTACAAACGCTGGCCTATACAGGTTTGCGATATTAACATTTAGACTTCTATGTCGCTACGGTGTGTGGCACCGGGTGTGCACGCTAAAGACGTCCCGGCGAGGCTGGAAGACGCGAGGGTTTCACTGGCGGAGCAGCGTCGGCGTCGGGGGAACGTCGGAGAACACCTCGATGGGTTCGGAGTCCGAGTAGATGCGCATGTCGGCGCCGCTGAAGTCCACCACCTTGCGCTCGTGCGAGAAGCCGAGGAAGACGTCGGCGAGCGATGCCTCGCACACCACGTAGTCCTCCTAAGTTGCAGCTCATCGTTGATCTTCTCCATGCGCACGAACACGTCGCTCCACGGGATGGCCGTGTCCTTGACGGTGTACTGCAGCATGTCCTGCGCGTAACTTAGCCCTTTAAGACGCTCCGCACACAACTGTGTACGCCAAAAAAGTGCGTCAACAGCAATAGCATTGATGACAATAATGGTACTTAGAATGTGTCGCATACATCTTGAAACTGTTGTGATTGGAATCGTGTTGCAAGTGCGAATAACGGGCTCGAAATGGTGCAGTAAAACGAGTGGTAAGGTTGTGCGTACTTGCTCGGTACTAGTATGTCGTTGTGTTTAGTGGGCGTACTCCCTTCATTCTTTTGCACAGTGTGTTGCATCAGGCATAATTTTCAAGTGCCTGGATGGGTGCTTTTCAAGCCTGCTTGAAATAGTGGGCGTTCTCATATGTAATGTTCCTATAGGGAGTTTTCGCATGGACTCCATGCTCTGTAAACTTGACAAAACTCATCAAAGAATTGAAAATTCAGCAGCTGTGCGCTTTTTACGATTCTGAATATGCAAGAAATGCGGTGAAAGTAAGTTTTCAGTCAACAGAATTCATTGGCGTCTTAAAGGCTTAGAGTAACTAGCCATGCATGTATAGGCTGCGATACGGACCCAGTGGTTGTTGTACACTGGTTACAGTGGATACAGTGGTTTTGGATAGGTGAACGACGTTGAATGTCGTTGTAAAAAACAGTGCACTTATCCAGTACGATGGAGCCATGTCTCTCGGGCGAGTTCCGAAGAGGAATTTGTGAACAGTTCCACAAACAAACGCTATCGGCAATTGTTGGGCGTATACGTGTGGTCATTTTTCAGTTTTCTGGAATTAAAAAAAAATCGCCTGTTGCAGATAACGTAATTCTAGACCTTGAGCTGGATTATACATAGAGGCGGACATTACTTTCACGAGAAGTTTAAACACATATGCAACTAATTAAGAAATCACTAATTATTTTCATTGATCACTTTACCGCACATATTGCAGTTGCAGAATTGTAGGCAGTGAATTAGCAAGGAGTATCCACTTGGAATGAACTTGCAGAATGATACCAGTTTGAAGATATGCGCCATCAAAATCGCCGTAAAAATGCACTGTTGTTCCACTCACGTTTTTTTTTTTTTTTTAACAAAACGCTCTTTTAAGGATTGACGCATAAAAGTATCTCGAACGCTGATGTATTTCGTTCCCCACATTGTGAAATAATTTCTCGAAAATGGTGCAATCCTGGAGATTCAGTTCGAGTGGATACGTCTTGCAAGCTCACAGGCTACAATTCGTAATTTTCAATATGTGCCGTAAGACAATTAATTAAGAAGATTAATTTAGTGATTTTCTTATATTAGTTTAATATGTATTTTGATTTCTTGTGCTAGTAATGCGCCTCATTGAAATAATCAAGCTCAAGGAAAAGAATTATGCTATCTGTCACAAGTTATTTTTAAAAGCTCCTCAAAACTGAAAAACCATATCACTCCGCCTGCGTGATGGCTGTTGTGAAAACAATCTTGCTATTTTAGCTAAATTAGACAAGGTAGTGGGTTTTTAACTTGATGAGTGGTCAACATTTGCGCCAGGGGAAGCAGATATTTTAGACTATATAACGCGATCATTTCATTTGCCCGTATTTAGATTATTCCCAAGAATAGTTAGTGGATAAAAAAATTGTGTAGTTTCAACTGAATGAAAATACCGTGAAGTCTCTACTTTTGAGAGACGTTGCAATGAAGCGACACTTAATAGAGCTCTATCGGTATTATGAATATTATGAAGCGTAGAGCATATTTTTTTTCTTTAACGCCTTTCAGTGAGCACTTCATCCAGATTCAAGACAGCGCCTTAGACCTGTACCTGCGGTCTAAAATTTGCGTATATTACCGGGTGCTGGTATAATTGAATATCTCAGGCCTTGAAAATGTCCGTTTGCTATAATTTATATCTTTTTGTATTGTTGAACATCTTTGTCCTTACACGCAGCAGCACGAAGATTCTCAAACTGTAGCGTCTCTGCCTGCTGACGACATCTTAACGAATCACATAGCCAGCATTGAAAAAAAAATAATAAAGGCGCATCCGTTGTCGTTCAGAAAGACGTCACGTTAATGTCGAAGCTCCAGCAGTGGGCGGCGGTGATGATGGGGTGATAAATGAGAGTGGCGTCTGGTCTGTGCGTCTGGCCAGTCTGTTGGCAAAATGCCCATCAGAAGGCGTACAGATTACTGATTCTGACAATCCCTGATAATCCCTGTGCAAGTTTGACAACGCGCACTGCCAGGCAGGATAGGCCTGACGCCACGAGCAGGGACATATCTTACGTCCCGTTCCACTACTCTGCCCGTCTCGGCTGTTGCGATGGAACTACAATGCGTTCCCGAACAACGCATCACCCAACCCGCTTGCGGTTATAGTCAAAATCACTTGAACGCGCCTTGAACTAGCCTAAAACGTCATTCACTTTTGTTAGGAGAAGATTATCTGACAATATATTTAAGATTATGAAGAACACATCAACAAGCCTAAAATTCGAAGCACACGCTCGTCGTAGAGTTAGATTTAGAAAATCATGTCTAAATTTGCGACATGAAACGCAATAACCTGAATAATTAGGTTTTGTTGTTATAACTGTTTATAAGCGTCGTGTGATTCATGTCTCTAGAGTGCAAGTCTTTCACTTAGCCTTTTTGGATTAGTTCATCATGTGCCGACTGGCCAAATTCTTAGCCTTTTTGAGTGGCATGGCACTTCTGTTCGTAAAAAAATTATTTTTAAATATTCGTGAAGATTATGTCACAGCAGATAATTACAATGATAACTCTGAGCGATTATGTTCAATATCGCGTTACAACATGTCCCCTCCAGAACGACTACATCTGTTGTACGTCTTCACGCACTCAGGGGCGCAATCGGAGATCTTTGTTCGTTTCGCGTTCTGCTCAGTTGCTGCAACGTCACAAAGTGGCAGTATGCAAAATTTGTGACAACGGCAGGGAGAGAGCACCCAATCAGCAAGAGGTGAACTCGAGCTCGTCGTTTCTGGTGACGTCGAAATGACGACCCGTTCCTGCCAATCATTTTGATTACGAGCACGTCGTCTGCTATAGGAGCAGAACGCGACGAGAGACGTGAAGGTCGAGCGGTCATCCGCTCGTTCCGAGACCGGCTTCGCAAGGCACGTCGGGTGGATTGGATTGGATCCGAACGTGTTTCGAACAAAGATTTCCAATCGCGCCCCAGGTGTATCCATCTGCGACACTACGTTAACGCTATGCTGAAACTCTGATAGCGTTTCATTGGAGCGCGCCGTTCACACCAAAGTGCATGCGCGTAGACAATGTGTCCAGGCTGCGCCCGGATGTTCTATAGACTGCTCTTCCTTCCGCACCTGACCCCTTTGTAAAGCGTATTCTGGTACACGCCTACGCTAGCGCTGCAGCTATGCTAAATGTACCTATGTTTCAACGGCGTGTGTGCCAATAGCGACAAGGTGCGCGCACTCTACGTCTTCACGCACCATCCGGATGTCTGAGAGCTATCTCCTTTTTTCATCTGCTTCCTTTATTTGGCGTACTGCGGTATACATCTACGCTATAGTATTACGTTATACTAAAACACTCTATTAGTGTTTTGGTGGAGCGCGCCGCCAGCGTCAACGGGTCACCGTGTTCACGCACCATCCGGATGTCAGAGATGAGCGAAGAGGGGAACTGCTCCTTCATGACGCGGTTGACGGTCTTAATGTAGTCTCCCTCCTGCACCTTGTCCTTCGTAAGGCGCACGGTGACGGTGAAGCGCTGCTTGCAGCCCTCCTTCAGCAGGCTCGTCTCGCCGATCACCTGGAACTCGCCGCTCTCCAGTACAGCAACCCGGTCGCAGAACGAGTCACACTCGCGGAGGCTGCACACGGCGCGCCGTCGGTCAACAGGTGCTCCTGCTGACTCCATTTTATAAGGGAGCAGTGTACTCGGTCAATAAGTGAAAACTGAGCGTACGAACAGGACAAGGAAGACCCTGGTCCCGTTCACGTACACTGTTTTTATTGCGAGAGCAATTAAGCGGGTTCACGTACACTCCAAGGGGATTTCTGCCGTCGGCGTCGCCGTCGCCGTGAGGTTCCGTATAAAGTCCAAGAGCTATAAAATCGTCGCCGCGCGCTGTCTGCTGTATGCGCGCGTGAAAGCACACGAGGGACGCGCGCTTTCACTGGGAGCGAACGAACGGCGTAGAGCAAACGCGACGTCTTCGGTTCCGCGAAAGGCGTGGGGGGATGGGAGGGAGGGAGGGCGAAGTTGCGTTGAGGCACCAAATGCGTATCTTGCGACTGGGCGCAAGGGGAACTGGAATCTCGCAGGCGAAAGGTGTAAAGCGGGAAGGCAGCGCGGGAGAGATGGGGTGCGGCTTCTGCTCTGCGAACAACTGCGTACTTGTACTTTGCGCGGCGGCGGGCTGTCGCGCGCACCGTATCTTGAAAGCGATCTGCAACACGGCTCCTGCATTTGTGTGCTGTGCTTTCGCCACTCAGTTTCCGTTGAAGCGATAGACCGCACGAGCCTTCGCTCGCTGCTGCTGGCGCGCTTGCTCAGCTCGCGTGTCGTACACATCTTGCGCATTTGCAGGAACCGGTGTTTTAACTAAGACTAGGTGCGTCTTTTCGCAATGATGAATAACGGTGCATTCTCGTAGCGCGAACACGGGTATTTTAAAGCTTGGCTTCAAGTTAACTGAAACACGCTGTCCTATAGGTTAGGCTAGGTTGGGTTAGAGTAGGAACAACGCTGGTCGGGGGCGTAAGGAGCTGCCATGCATACCAGTGTGAGGCGAAGACCATGCTCGTTTGAGCGCAGCTGTGCATCTTCTCGATGCAGCGGAAGAGGCGTCCCCGCGACATCGGGTCTATTTCGCGCGTGCACTCGTTGAGGATGACCAACTTGGGGCTCCCCACCAAAGCGAGCCCCACGGACAGCTTGCGCTTGTCGCATGGCCTGCGAATGACCGTATTTGACTTCACAAGGTATTTCTCACAGTATAACTTCGTTTACCGCAAAATTACACTTGCACGAACATAGGTGCTGGATACAAGACTCATGTTGCTCTTTTGTAAAACAAGAAAATCTAGAAGTACTAAACATACAGACAATTGGCAAACCAGTTCCGCGGAGGTCCGAGAAGTGGGGACCGGTTGATGAAACAATGAACAAAAAAAATGTCATTCAGCCGACAGTAGTTTCAAAGGAAACCCGTGAGAGGTTCTAAGAAAGAATTTACATATTTGAAGAAAATTTTGTTCTAGTCCGGGGATCGAACTAGGAATCAACGCGTTTCTGTATGGGTGTCCTTTGTAGCCTCATGGTGATTTCGGGTGGATCACAATTTCATCCGTTTCCAACAGCCAGACGAGAAGTCCACCTTCTGCCTCCAACATCAGAAAACTTCGCAGTACTATTGTTGCAAGCAAGAAATGCACCATCTCGAAATAACTGCAACGTTTGATGACCTTGGCATATAATAACCATGGGCTCGTTCTTTCGGTACTCGAATGCTCGCCGCAGTGGTGGTCTGGTGGATGCTGCCACCAAGCTCGATTTCGCCTTTCTCTTGAGTCTTACCTTAGTCGTTAGCACCCATATAGTTCATAGTAACAGATCATTCGGTAATCCCATACATCGTGACTGTTCATGCCTATTTGCTTATGGAGGTAGGGTATGGGGACTATTAGTTAATACATGGAGTTTTATGGCAACGACTTATTTTGTTAATGAGAAAGGCGAGGCTCGAAATTAATTTTGACCACTGTGCAATTGGTCAGAATCAATTGCTGAAAGGAGTGAACCTGAGTTTGTCGACCCTTTCGTCGCGTACGTTCCGGAGTCCCACTTTTCCCTCGATGAAGGACACTTCTTCTTCGATCGCGGTGCTGGGCAGACCACGCAGCCGAGCAATCAGCTGCAGCATCTCGTGGCTTGTGAGTCTCGTTACCATCGGGTTATTCTTTGGACAGTAGCCAATCTGCCGCTGGTACTGCGAATCAGTGGGGAGAACATGTAACGGGGCGTCGTGCCCTCATGGTTATATGGCTGATAGTGGTTCGCTATTCGAAAAGAGCAAACAAATCCCGTGTAAGTACAGCACGTGTTTATGCTAACCTTGTTTCCTTAGTGGGCTCTCTAAACACAGGACTGCGAAATACTTTGCGCAGAACTGCTTGAATTGAAGTATGTTTCGTCTTATACTTTGCCTCACAAGACGGCCTGTCGTACATGACGCGTAACAGGAAGTACCAGACTAAATATTTTTATCATTTTCGGGCTCACCCAGGGGGCTGAGAGCATCACTACACGACAAAAGGTGTTCTGCAAAAAAAAAAAAAAAATGTCGTCCTCCGACACGTTCATACCTAGGAATTTGGGACAACGGGATTACTTTGCATGTTCCCCAACCTAACTAGGCCCCATTTTTTTTCGCCTTTGTAGTGTTCATTGTATCTCTTTATTACCTCCTGTGTGAAAACTGCGCTTCGATTCATTTCATTATTTGTCGAGAAACTTGTTTTCCCTTGTTAGTTCGAAGCTGGCAACCAAGTACAGGATAATCGAAACTGTAAATAGACAACCAGGAGTCATCAGAAAGAAAGTGAGAGAAATAGAGACCGTGAATTGGATACAAAGAATGGAAACAAAAAAGGACAATGGAGATTTACAAGAATGAGAAGAAAGAAATTAGAAGGGAAAATCTGTGCCATAACACAAAGGGCAATGCCTTGCTATTTGAGGCTCGAGCCGGTTGCCTAAGGACTAAAACATACCGGAGCAAATATTCGGAACTAGATGAGACATGTGTATGCTGCAGTAAAGATCCAGAGACCACTCAGCACATCCTAATTAAATGCGACGGGATCCACCCAGCGAGTACCGTAGGTAACGTGCAACTCCCAGAAGCACTTGGGTTTAAAGTGGAAGGAAACATCAACAGATCAGCCGCAGAGATAAGCAAGAGACGATTACTGTACTGGTGGAAAAAAAAAGCAGCGAAAAGATGGATACGACCTGATCTCTTAAAATCATAGGTAGCGGACAAGGTAAATTTTTGAAAAAGAAAAAGAATAATGAGAGGTATACAACAATGCTAGATAAAGAACATGTATAGTATACCTGATTAAATCAAGCAGGCTAAGTGACTATTTGTCGCCGCCCCGTTTCAAAGGAGATGCCAATAAATTATCATCATCATCATCTGTAAACCTCAAGTTGCTGAGATACTCACCGTTAATCCTCACTCCTAAGCCTTCCCAGTCTAACAGTTTGAATACTACTTCTAAGCACGTAGTGAATGTCATTGGAGATATTGTGTCTCCTTGGCCGACCCCTGTGTTAGTCGGTATTTTTCCACTTTTCTTGTGGAGAATTAAGGTAGCTGTGAAGCTTTTATATACCGGTTGTTTCAGCGAACACTTTCAAAAATTCTTAAAGGTTCCCTGTAGCCGATAGCACAATTCTAGTTCGTCAGCTGGTCTACTCGAGGAGGCGGACATTACTTGCACAAGAAATTGAAATCCATAATCGACTAATTAACAAAAATTCACTAATTGGGTTTTAAACTAATTACCTGATGACCCATATTGCAATTTACAAATTGTAGCCGTGGACTTCGCAAGGCGGAAAAATGCATTGGCATGCCAATATATATATATATATATATATATATATATATATATATATATATGCATTGAAGCACGAAAGTAACTGGCGCGCCAATGCATTTCTCCGCAAAGGTCGGTACTTCATATCTCTAAACTGGTATCATCCCGAGAATTCGTTCCAAGTGTATCCGCCTTGCGAACACCATAGCTACAATTTGTAAATTGCAATATGGGCCATCAGGTAATTAGTTCAAAACTTAATTAGTACATTTCTGTTAATTGGTCGATTATGCATTTCAATTTCTTGTGCAGGTATAATGTCCGCCTCTTCGAGTAGACCAGCTCATTAACCAGAATTGTGCTATCTGCCACAGGCAAACTTTAAACAATTTTGAAAGTGTTCGCTGAAACACCCTGTATATGTAAAGGCACTTGTAGATTTGGGACGCACGTACGAAAAAAAAAGTTTTAATTCCTGCATTTCAAGCGGGGTCCGTTGCGGCCAGTCCGGGACCTGTCATTCCCTGGTGAAGGCCGGTTCCCGGCCGAAATATATTATATATATATATATATATATATATATATATATATATATAATGTCAGCCTATATTTATGTCCACTGCAGGACGAAGGCCTCTCCCTGCAATATCCAATTACCCTGTCTTGCGCTAGCTGGTTCCAACTTGCGCCTGCAAGTTTTCTAACTTCATTACCTCACCTGGTTTTCTGCCGTCCTTGACTGCGCTTCCCTTCTCTTGGTATCCATTCTGTAACCCTAATGGTCCACCGGTTATCCATCCTACGCATTACATGGCCTGCTCATCTCCACTTTTTCCTCTTAATGTCAATTAGAATATCGGCTATCCCTGTTTGCTCTCTGATCCACACCGCTCTCTTCCTGTCTCTTAACTTTAGTTCTAAGATTTTTCGTTTCATCGCTCTTTGTGCGGTCCTTAACTTGTTCTCGAGCTTCTTTGTTAACCTCCAAGTTTCTGCCCCGTATGTTAGCACCGGTAAATTGCAATGATTGTACACTTTTCTTTTCAATGACAGTGGTAAGCTCCCAGTCAGGATTTCGTAATGCCTGCCGTATGCACTCCAACCCAATTTTATTCTTCTGTAAATTTCCTTGTCATGATCAGGGTCCCCTGTGAGTAATTGACCAAGATAAACGTACTTCTTTACAGACTTTACAGGCTGACTGGCGATCCTGAATTCTTGTTCCTTTGCCAGGCTTTTGAACAATAACTTTTTGTCTTCTGCATATTAATCTTCGACCCCACACTTACACTTTCTCAGTTAAGGCCCTCAATCACTGTTGTAATTCGTCCCCATTGTTGCTGAATAGGACAATGTCATTTGCAAACCGAAGGTTGCTGAGATATTCTCCGTTAATCCTCATGCGTAAGCCTTCCCAGTCTAGAATACTTTTTTGAAGAGTGAATACTTTTTTTAAGCATGCAGTAAATATCATTGGAGAGATTGTGTCTCTTTGCCTGACCCCTTTGTTGATAGGTAATTTTCTACTTTTGGAGAACCAAGGTAGCTGTGGCTGACTTCAGGAAGGGGTTTGCTGATACCACGTTTCCGTACTTTTTACACGCTGCAGTCTTTGAAATATAATCTTCCGGTAATCCTCAATAAATACGGACATATAGCAAAGCCCACACAGAATTAGTGCGTCAGCTCTTTTCTTATATTATACCTACCACTATTGTCGTGAAGCTACATACATTAGTAATTCTTTTTATTGCGATAGCAATTATATGGACACTTCAACCGATTTCTGCGTCGCGGCGTCGCCGTCGCCGTGCAGGTTCCGTATAGATTCCAAGGGCGATAAAATCGTCACAGCGCACCCGTATGCGCGAAGCGAAAGACGCGCGTGGGAACGCGCGCATAAGCACGTGAGTGGGCCGAAGGCACGGCGGAAAGCAAACGCGACCGTCCCGCGAAAAGGCCCGGTTGGGGTTATCGGGAGGGAGGGAGGCGGGTCGGCGCTGTGCTCCGGGGCCCAAAGGCGTATCTTACCACTCAATCTCCCACGCGAAAGCAAGAAAACGGGAAGAGGGGGGGGGGGGGGGCAGCTTCTCCTCTGCCAACAACTTCTCTGCCCGACTGTCGCCCGCACCGTCTCTTATCTCCACACGGCTCTGACCTTTGTATGGGCTGTGCATTTGCCGCTCAGTTTCCGTTGAAGCGATAGACCGCGCGAACTTGCGCTTGCTGTCAGCGTTTTGACAGTCGTTGGCTGTGGTCATTCAGTGTGATCTATTCATGTTTGCTTGTGCGCGCTGACACCACGATTGTTAATTCAGTTAGTAAGCCAATGTGTCCAAGTTTATGCAGCCGATAAAACTACTATCCTACTCCGAATAGCACTCTACTAATTCGCTATCGCAATCGATGCTTCGCCTTTCGGCGAAACTGCGAAATTTTTTTTATCACAAGCTAAATCCTCCGTGTCTGCTTGTATTTCACGTTGGTGTGTTTAGAGTGTATAATATTTTCCTGATGTATGATATTGTATGTGTGTATGCATATGTGAAATGTGAAATGAGTATATATATATATAATATATATATATATATATAATCATGAAAGTCGAATATATAAAGGGGGAATATACCATATATATATATATATATATATATATATGTATTTTCCCCTTTTTTATTATATTCGACTTTTATATATTTTTGTGCATTTTTTTCTTTGGTATATAAATAATTTTTTATAGCAATATATCTAGTATTGTGTATTCTTATTCTGATGAACTATTAGTTTCTGTTACGTATGTTTTTGTTTAACGGTTCGACATGCATGTCGAAGTCAAGCCCTGCCTTGAATATGGTGCCGGGCCTCTGTTAAGCTGCAGACCGCAGCTTTTAGCCCTGTCAGCCAGCAAATTTGTTGTGGAAATAAAGAATTTGACTTTTAAAAATTTGTTTCTACGATGGATCATATCCATGTCATCAATCAGTAATTGAGAAATCTATGGAGTAGAATCAAACAAACAAACACACACCACAAACACACACACACACACACAAACACACATATATATATATATAATATATATATATATATATATATATTATATATATATATATATATATCATCAGCCTATATTTATGTCCACTGCGCAGGACGAATGCCCCTCTCTGCGATCTCCAAATGCCCCTGTCTTGCGCTAGCCGATTCCAACTTGCGCCAGCAAATTTCTAACTTCATCACCCCATCCAGTTTGGGTGATATATATAGGTGGGGTAATGTATATATATATATTATATATCTATAATATTATATATATATATATATATATTCACTGCACTTCTTTCAGTAACTTGCTCGAGCGACCAGTCACGCGGCAATTCTGCGTGTACTCGCGGGCCCTTTCACGCTCGGGAAACACATTTACGTGGCACGTATTGCGGAACAGAAAGCTGTATCGGGAGTTTGTCATGTTGTTCTACAGTTTTCTCATTGACACTTTGATAATTAGGGCAGTACTTCTCGAGTTAGATAATTTACAATTAGCTAACTAAATCTCAGCAAGGAAAAAATTACTGACGGCTACTCCACTGCACTGGAAACAATACGCACTAGGTTTGCTTCGCGTAACGCCGTTTTTTTAAGTTTTTTAAATCGTGCTGCGTGATAGCTGGGACACCCTGTATATATAAATTGAAAGAAGTGCAGGCGTACTTCTTTCAATTTATTAAACACCGAATCTGAAGAACTGCTTCTTTCATGTACAGTATATTGTTGCTAGGATATTCACGCACGCTTCCTGTACTACTTGACCACGCAAATGCCTCCATCACTGCTAGTATGTGTACTGAATCAAATACCTATTCGCAGTCTATGAAAGTCACAGAGAGAGGTGTCTCCGTAACCGCATAAATATGTCTGCGGCACTCCC